>NW_027489112.1:82500-103044 GCF_050948215.1 Halictus rubicundus | reverse complement strand
GGTCGGAACTCTGTTTTGCATGTATTAGCTCTAGAATTACCACAGTTATCCAAGTAAATGTGGGTACGATCTAAGAAACCATAACTGATTTAATGAGCCATTCGCGGTTTCACCTTAATGCGGCATGTACTGAGACATGCATGGCTTAATCTTTGAGACAAGCATATGACTACTGGCAGGATCAACCAGGGAGCTTCGACAATTTTTCGAATGTCTTCGCCGCCAGCTCTCTTCGAGACAGGTCGACGACACTTTTTCTTCCAATCATATATATATTTTATACTCGTGCAAATTCTCAGAGAACCTTTTGCACGAGATACATATATCTTCTCTTCTCTATAAATATTCAACCTCGAACAAATTCCTTTTCAAATATACCTCCTCCTCCTCTGCGTTCTCGGTTTCTCAATTTTATACGTATATCTTGAACAAGACTTTCTTATAAATATCTTATCTTGTTCAGATATTTTACTTGTTTCAACTTTCTTATAAATATCTTATTGAAACAAGTTTCATACATTCGTTTCATATAATAACATGGTTTGCCTAATCGTGGAGGCGCGTATAGTTCCAAACATGGATCGCGGAAGCACGTAACCACTGCGCTGGACAAAATCGACACAAGTGCCGAGGAAGCGCGGACAGGACGCATGCTGGACTGCGAGAAACCGTGTTCTTCTGCTCGCGCTGGGCATAAACGAAATAGGACACCTCTATTATTTAACGAATTTTTCTCTTTATTCTGTCTTTAAAAGACAGAATTTTTTTTCTCTTTAACTCTATTTTCTCTTTTTCATACCTTAGTCGCTCGGACATAAGAGTTGATGCTCAGTTAGTACGAGTAAACACAAAAGTGAATACAAGTCACCAACCTCCACTAAGGGAAGGCTCGCCACATAAGGGCCATTCGGTCTAGGACACCGACCCGTGGCAATGCTGTGTAGAGAATAATTCGATACGAAGCACGGTACGAAACAGTCAAGACCGAAGTCTCGAGGCGCCCATGACTGCTTCTCGACCGAGATCGTAGAATAGCCACAGACGCGCGCTGCACCGACCGACTCGACCGAACCGTCGACTCTCTTATAGATACCGAACGGCCGGCCGGGACGCCGGCGCCGCGCGGTCAATAGCACGCGCGCTTATGGCCGCAAACCGCCGCGGCAACAGACCTCCCGGCGGGGCTGTTGGAACTTAGAGCGAAAAAAGTATAAAAATTTTTTTCACAAAATATAATAAATTTTAACATTTCTATATTATTTTACACAAAATAACCAACTTTTCATAATTCACCGAACTTTGAAAATTTTTCTAAGTCCCACAAATAAGAGGAAAATTTTTAAGTATCGGTCCTAGACGATTTTCGACGTGATATCACTGTAATATAGACGATTTCTAGCAATATATATCATAACACCAAACTCGCTACAATTATTATTTATCGAGTTATTAGCAAATAATGGACGGATGTGCTACTCCGTCGACAAAACTCTGGAAATTTTTCTAAGTCCCACCGCTAAGAGGAAACTTTTTCCGTATCGGTCCTAGACGATTTTCGACGTGATATCACTGTAATATAGACGGTTTCTAACAATATATATCATAACACCAAACTCGCTACAATTATTATTTATCGAGTTATTAGCAAATAATGGACGGATGTGCTACTCCGTCGGACGTTCGACGAAAATTTTTCTAAGTCCCACCGCCAAGAGGAAACTTTTTCCCTATCGGTCCTAGACGATTTTCGACGTGATATCACTGTAATATAGACGGTTTCTAACAATATATATCATAACACCAAACTCGCTACAATTATTATTCATCGAGTTATTAGCAAATAATGGACGGATGTGCTACTCCGTCGACAAAACTCTGGAAATTTTTCTAAGTCCCACCGCCAAGAGGAAACTTTTTCCCTATCGGTCCTAGACGATTTTCGACGTGATATCACTGTAATATAGACGGTTTCTAACAATATATATCATAACACCAAACTCGCTACAATTATTATTCTTCGAGTTATTAGCAAATAATGGACGGATGTGCTACTCCGTCGGACGTTCGACGAAAATTTTTCTAAGTCCCACCGCCAAGAGGAAACTTTTTCCTATCGGTCCTAGACGATTTTCGACGTGATATCACTGTAATATAGACGGTTTCTAACAATATATATCATAACACCAAACTCGCTACAATTATTATTCATCGAGTTATTAGCAAATAATGGACGGATGTGCTACTCCGTCGACAAAACTCTGGAAATTTTTCTAAGTCCCACCGCTAAGAGGAAACTTTTTCCGTATCGGTCCTAGACGATTTTCGACGTGATATCACTGTAATATAGACGGTTTCTAACAATATATATCATAACACCAAACTCGCTACAATTATTATTTATCGAGTTATTAGCAAATAATGGACGGATGTGCTACTCCGTCGGACGTTCGACGAAAATTTTTCTAAGTCCCACCGCCAAGAGGAAACTTTTTCCCTATCGGTCCTAGACGATTTTCGACGTGATATCACTGTAATATAGACGGTTTCTAACAATATATATCATAACACCAAACTCGCTACAATTATTATTTATCGAGTTATTAGCAAATAATGGACGGATGTGCTACTCCGTCGACAAAACTCTGGAAATTTTTCTAAGTCCCACCGCCAAGAGGAAACTTTTTCCGTATCGGTCCTAGACGATTTTCGACGTGATATCACTGTAATATAGACGGTTTCTAACAATATATATCATAACACCAAACTCGCTACAATTATTATTTATCGAGTTATTAGCAAATAATGGACGGATGTGCTACTCCGTCGGACGTTCGACGAAAATTTTTCTAAGTCCCACCGCCAAGAGGAAACTTTTTCCGTATCGGTCCTAGACGATTTTCGACGTGATATCACTGTAATATAGACGGTTTCTAACAATATATATCATAACACCAAACTCGCTACAATTATTATTTATCGAGTTATTAGCAAATAATGGACGGATGTGCTACTCCGTCGGACGTTCGACGAAAATTTTTCTAAGTCCCACCGCCAAGAGGAAACTTTTTCCCTATCGGTCCTAGACGATTTTCGACGTGATATCACTGTAATATAGACGGTTTCTAACAATATATATCATAACACCAAACTCGCTACAATTATTATTTATCGAGTTATTAGCAAATAATGGACGGATGTGCTACTCCGTCGACAAAACTCTGGAAATTTTTCTAAGTCCCACCGCTAAGAGGAAACTTTTTCCGTATCGGTCCTAGACGATTTTCGACGTGATATCACTGTAATATAGACGGTTTCTAACAATATATATCATAACACCAAACTCGCTACAATTATTATTTATCGAGTTATTAGCAAATAATGGACGGATGTGCTACTCCGTCGGACGTTCGACGAAAATTTTTCTAAGTCCCACCGCTAAGAGGAAACTTTTTCCGTATCGGTCCTAGACGATTTTCGACGTGATATCACTGTAATATAGACGGTTTCTAACAATATATATCATAACACCAACTCGCTACAATTATTATTTATCGAGTTATTAGCAAATAATGGACGGATGTGCTACTCCGTCGGACGTTCGACGAAAATTTTTCTAAGTCCCACCGCCAAGAGGAAACTTTTTCCCTATCGGTCCTAGACGATTTTCGACGTGATATCACTGTAATATAGACGGTTTCTAACAATATATATCATAACACCAAACTCGCTACAATTATTATTTATCGAGTTATTAGCAAATAATGGACGGATGTGCTACTCCGTCGACAAAACTCTGAAATTTTTCTAAGTCCCACCGCCAAGAGGAAACTTTTTCCGTATCGGTCCTAGACGATTTTCGACGTGATATCACTGTAATATAGACGGTTTCTAACAATATATATCATAACACCAAACTCGCTACAATTATTATTTATCGAGTTATTAGCAAATAATGGACGGATGTGCTACTCCGTCGGACGTTCGACGAAAATTTTTCTAAGTCCCACCGCTAAGAGGAAACTTTTTCCGTATCGGTCCTAGACGATTTTCGACGTGATATCACTGTAATATAGACGGTTTCTAACAATATGTATCATAACACCAAACTCGCTACAATTATTATTTATCGAGTTATTAGCAAATAATGGACGGATGTGCTACTCCGTCGACAAAACTCTGGAAATTTTTCTAAGTCCCACCGCTAAGAGGAAACTTTTTCCGTATCGGTCCTAGACGATTTTCGACGTGATATCACTGTAATATAGACGGTTTCTAACAATATATATCATAACACCAAACTCGCTACAATTATTATTTATCGAGTTATTAGCAAATAATGGACGGATGTGCTACTCCGTCGGACGTTCGACGAAAATTTTTCTAAGTCCCACCGCCAAGAGGAAACTTTTTCCCTATCGGTCCTAGACGATTTTCGACGTGATATCACTGTAATATAGACGGTTTCTAACAATATATATCATAACACCAAACTCGCTACAATTATTATTTATCGAGTTATTAGCAAATAATGGACGGATGTGCTACTCCGTCGACAAAACTCTGGAAATTTTTCTAAGTCCCACCGCCAAGAGGAAACTTTTTCCCTATCGGTCCTAGACGATTTTCGACGTGATATCACTGTAATATAGACGGTTTCTAACAATATATATCATAACACCAAACTCGCTACAATTATTATTTATCGAGTTATTAGCAAATAATGGACGGATGTGCTACTCCGTCGACAAAACTCTGGAAATTTTTCTAAGTCCCACCGCTAAGAGGAAACTTTTTCCGTATCGGTCCTAGACGATTTTCGACGTGATATCACTGTAATATAGACGGTTTCTAACAATATATATCATAACACCAAACTCGCTACAATTATTATTTATCGAGTTATTAGCAAATAATGGACGGATGTGCTACTCCGTCGGACGTTCGACGAAAATTTTTCTAAGTCCCACCGCCAAGAGGAAACTTTTTCCCTATCGGTCCTAGACGATTTTCGACGTGATATCACTGTAATATAGACGGTTTCTAACAATATATATCATAACACCAAACTCGCTACAATTATTATTCATCGAGTTATTAGCAAATAATGGACGGATGTGCTACTCCGTCGACAAAACTCTGGAAATTTTTCTAAGTCCCACCGCTAAGAGGAAACTTTTTCCGTATCGGTCCTAGACGATTTTCGACGTGATATCACTGTAATATAGACGGTTTCTAACAATATATATCATAACACCAAACTCGCTACAATTATTATTTATCGAGTTATTAGCAAATAATGGACGGATGTGCTACTCCGTCGGACGTTCGACGAAAATTTTTCTAAGTCCCACCGCCAAGAGGAAACTTTTTCCCTATCGGTCCTAGACGATTTTCGACGTGATATCACTGTAATATAGACGGTTTCTAACAATATATATCATAACACCAAACTCGCTACAATTATTATTCTTCGAGTTATTAGCAAATAATGGACGGATGTGCTACTCCGTCGGACGTTCGACGAAAATTTTTCTAAGTCCCACCGCCAAGAGGAAACTTTTTCCCTATCGGTCCTAGACGATTTTCGACGTGATATCACTGTAATATAGACGGTTTCTAACAATATATATCATAACACCAAACTCGCTACAATTATTATTCATCGAGTTATTAGCAAATAATGGACGGATGTGCTACTCCGTCGACAAAACTCTGGAAATTTTTCTAAGTCCCACCGCTAAGAGGAAACTTTTTCCGTATCGGTCCTAGACGATTTTCGACGTGATATCACTGTAATATAGACGGTTTCTAACAATATATATCATAACACCAAACTCGCTACAATTATTATTTATCGAGTTATTAGCAAATAATGGACGGATGTGCTACTCCGTCGGACGTTCGACGAAAATTTTTCTAAGTCCCACCGCCAAGAGGAAACTTTTTCCCTATCGGTCCTAGACGATTTTCGACGTGATATCACTGTAATATAGACGGTTTCTAACAATATATATCATAACACCAAACTCGCTACAATTATTATTCATCGAGTTATTAGCAAATAATGGACGGATGTGCTACTCCGTCGACAAAACTCTGGAAATTTTTCTAAGTCCCACCGCTAAGAGGAAACTTTTTCCGTATCGGTCCTAGACGATTTTCGACGTGATATCACTGTAATATAGACGGTTTCTAACAATATATATCATAACACCAAACTCGCTACAATTATTATTTATCGAGTTATTAGCAAATAATGGACGGATGTGCTACTCCGTCGGACGTTCGACGAAAATTTTTCTAAGTCCCACCGCCAAGAGGAAACTTTTTCCCTATCGGTCCTAGACGATTTTCGACGTGATATCACTGTAATATAGACGGTTTCTAACAATATATATCATAACACCAAACTCGCTACAATTATTATTCTTCGAGTTATTAGCAAATAATGGACGGATGTGCTACTCCGTCGGACGTTCGACGAAAATTTTTCTAAGTCCCACCGCCAAGAGGAAACTTTTTCCCTATCGGTCCTAGACGATTTTCGACGTGATATCACTGTAATATAGACGGTTTCTAACAATATATATCATAACACCAAACTCGCTACAATTATTATTCATCGAGTTATTAGCAAATAATGGACGGATGTGCTACTCCGTCGACAAAACTCTGGAAATTTTTCTAAGTCCCACCGCTAAGAGGAAACTTTTTCCGTATCGGTCCTAGACGATTTTCGACGTGATATCACTGTAATATAGACGGTTTCTAACAATATATATCATAACACCAAACTCGCTACAATTATTATTTATCGAGTTATTAGCAAATAATGGACGGATGTGCTACTCCGTCGGACGTTCGACGAAAATTTTTCTAAGTCCCACCGCCAAGAGGAAACTTTTTCCCTATCGGTCCTAGACGATTTTCGACGTGATATCACTGTAATATAGACGGTTTCTAACAATATATATCATAACACCAAACTCGCTACAATTATTATTTATCGAGTTATTAGCAAATAATGGACGGATGTGCTACTCCGTCGACAAAACTCTGGAAATTTTTCTAAGTCCCACCGCCAAGAGGAAACTTTTTCCGTATCGGTCCTAGACGATTTTCGACGTGATATCACTGTAATATAGACGGTTTCTAACAATATATATCATAACACCAAACTCGCTACAATTATTATTTATCGAGTTATTAGCAAATAATGGACGGATGTGCTACTCCGTCGGACGTTCGACGAAAATTTTTCTAAGTCCCACCGCCAAGAGGAAACTTTTTCCGTATCGGTCCTAGACGATTTTCGACGTGATATCACTGTAATATAGACGGTTTCTAACAATATATATCATAACACCAAACTCGCTACAATTATTATTTATCGAGTTATTAGCAAATAATGGACGGATGTGCTACTCCGTCGGACGTTCGACGAAAATTTTTCTAAGTCCCACCGCTAAGAGGAAACTTTTTCCGTATCGGTCCTAGACGATTTTCGACGTGATATCACTGTAATATAGACGGTTTCTAACAATATGTATCATAACACCAAACTCGCTACAATTATTATTTATCGAGTTATTAGCAAATAATGGACGGATGTGCTACTCCGTCGACAAAACTCTGGAAATTTTTCTAAGTCCCACCGCTAAGAGGAAACTTTTTCCGTATCGGTCCTAGACGATTTTCGACGTGATATCACTGTAATATAGACGGTTTCTAACAATATATATCATAACACCAAACTCGCTACAATTATTATTTATCGAGTTATTAGCAAATAATGGACGGATGTGCTACTCCGTCGGACGTTCGACGAAAATTTTTCTAAGTCCCACCGCCAAGAGGAAACTTTTTCCCTATCGGTCCTAGACGATTTTCGACGTGATATCACTGTAATATAGACGGTTTCTAACAATATATATCATAACACCAAACTCGCTACAATTATTATTTATCGAGTTATTAGCAAATAATGGACGGATGTGCTACTCCGTCGACAAAACTCTGGAAATTTTTCTAAGTCCCACCGCCAAGAGGAAACTTTTTCCCTATCGGTCCTAGACGATTTTCGACGTGATATCACTGTAATATAGACGGTTTCTAACAATATATATCATAACACCAAACTCGCTACAATTATTATTTATCGAGTTATTAGCAAATAATGGACGGATGTGCTACTCCGTCGACAAAACTCTGGAAATTTTTCTAAGTCCCACCGCTAAGAGGAAACTTTTTCCGTATCGGTCCTAGACGATTTTCGACGTGATATCACTGTAATATAGACGGTTTCTAACAATATATATCATAACACCAAACTCGCTACAATTATTATTTATCGAGTTATTAGCAAATAATGGACGGATGTGCTACTCCGTCGGACGTTCGACGAAAATTTTTCTAAGTCCCACCGCCAAGAGGAAACTTTTTCCCTATCGGTCCTAGACGATTTTCGACGTGATATCACTGTAATATAGACGGTTTCTAACAATATATATCATAACACCAAACTCGCTACAATTATTATTCATCGAGTTATTAGCAAATAATGGACGGATGTGCTACTCCGTCGACAAAACTCTGGAAATTTTTCTAAGTCCCACCGCTAAGAGGAAACTTTTTCCGTATCGGTCCTAGACGATTTTCGACGTGATATCACTGTAATATAGACGGTTTCTAACAATATATATCATAACACCAAACTCGCTACAATTATTATTTATCGAGTTATTAGCAAATAATGGACGGATGTGCTACTCCGTCGGACGTTCGACGAAAATTTTTCTAAGTCCCACCGCCAAGAGGAAACTTTTTCCCTATCGGTCCTAGACGATTTTCGACGTGATATCACTGTAATATAGACGGTTTCTAACAATATATATCATAACACCAAACTCGCTACAATTATTATTCTTCGAGTTATTAGCAAATAATGGACGGATGTGCTACTCCGTCGGACGTTCGACGAAAATTTTTCTAAGTCCCACCGCCAAGAGGAAACTTTTTCCCTATCGGTCCTAGACGATTTTCGACGTGATATCACTGTAATATAGACGGTTTCTAACAATATATATCATAACACCAAACTCGCTACAATTATTATTCATCGAGTTATTAGCAAATAATGGACGGATGTGCTACTCCGTCGACAAAACTCTGGAAATTTTTCTAAGTCCCACCGCTAAGAGGAAACTTTTTCCGTATCGGTCCTAGACGATTTTCGACGTGATATCACTGTAATATAGACGGTTTCTAACAATATATATCATAACACCAAACTCGCTACAATTATTATTTATCGAGTTATTAGCAAATAATGGACGGATGTGCTACTCCGTCGGACGTTCGACGAAAATTTTTCTAAGTCCCACCGCCAAGAGGAAACTTTTTCCCTATCGGTCCTAGACGATTTTCGACGTGATATCACTGTAATATAGACGGTTTCTAACAATATATATCATAACACCAAACTCGCTACAATTATTATTTATCGAGTTATTAGCAAATAATGGACGGATGTGCTACTCCGTCGACAAAACTCTGGAAATTTTTCTAAGTCCCACCGCCAAGAGGAAACTTTTTCCCTATCGGTCCTAGACGATTTTCGACGTGATATCACTGTAATATAGACGGTTTCTAACAATATATATCATAACACCAAACTCGCTACAATTATTATTTATCGAGTTATTAGCAAATAATGGACGGATGTGCTACTCCGTCGACAAAACTCTGGAAATTTTTCTAAGTCCCACCGCTAAGAGGAAACTTTTTCCGTATCGGTCCTAGACGATTTTCGACGTGATATCACTGTAATATAGACGGTTTCTAACAATATATATCATAACACCAAACTCGCTACAATTATTATTTATCGAGTTATTAGCAAATAATGGACGGATGTGCTACTCCGTCGGACGTTCGACGAAAATTTTTCTAAGTCCCACCGCTAAGAGGAAACTTTTTCCGTATCGGTCCTAGACGATTTTCGACGTGATATCACTGTAATATAGACGGTTTCTAACAATATATATCATAACACCAAACTCGCTACAATTATTATTTATCGAGTTATTAGCAAATAATGGACGGATGTGCTACTCCGTCGGACGTTCGACGAAAATTTTTCTAAGTCCCACCGCCAAGAGGAAACTTTTTCCGTATCGGTCCTAGACGATTTTCGACGTGATATCACTGTAATATAGACGGTTTCTAACAATATATATCATAACACCAAACTCGCTACAATTATTATTTATCGAGTTATTAGCAAATAATGGACGGATGTGCTACTCCGTCGGACGTTCGACGAAAATTTTTCTAAGTCCCACCGCTAAGAGGAAACTTTTTCCGTATCGGTCCTAGACGATTTTCGACGTGATATCACTGTAATATAGACGGTTTCTAACAATATGTATCATAACACCAAACTCGCTACAATTATTATTTATCGAGTTATTAGCAAATAATGGACGGATGTGCTACTCCGTCGACAAAACTCTGGAAATTTTTCTAAGTCCCACCGCTAAGAGGAAACTTTTTCCGTATCGGTCCTAGACGATTTTCGACGTGATATCACTGTAATATAGACGGTTTCTAACAATATATATCATAACACCAAACTCGCTACAATTATTATTTATCGAGTTATTAGCAAATAATGGACGGATGTGCTACTCCGTCGACAAAACTCTGGAAATTTTTCTAAGTCCCACCGCCAAGAGGAAACTTTTTCCCTATCGGTCCTAGACGATTTTCGACGTGATATCACTGTAATATAGACGGTTTCTAACAATATATATCATAACACCAAACTCGCTACAATTATTATTTATCGAGTTATTAGCAAATAATGGACGGATGTGCTACTCCGTCGGACGTTCGACGAAAATTTTTCTAAGTCCCACCGCCAAGAGGAAACTTTTTCCCTATCGGTCCTAGACGATTTTCGACGTGATATCACTGTAATATAGACGGTTTCTAACAATATATATCATAACACCAAACTCGCTACAATTATTATTTATCGAGTTATTAGCAAATAATGGACGGATGTGCTACTCCGTCGGACGTTCGACGAAAATTTTTCTAAGTCCCACCGCCAAGAGGAAACTTTTTCCGTATCGGTCCTAGACGATTTTCGACGTGATATCACTGTAATATAGACGGTTTCTAACAATATATATCATAACACCAAACTCGCTACAATTATTATTTATCGAGTTATTAGCAAATAATGGACGGATGTGCTACTCCGTCGGACGTTCGACGAAAATTTTTCTAAGTCCCACCGCTAAGAGGAAACTTTTTCCGTATCGGTCCTAGACGATTTTCGACGTGATATCACTGTAATATAGACGGTTTCTAACAATATGTATCATAACACCAAACTCGCTACAATTATTATTCTTCGAGTTATTAGCAAATAATGGACGGATGTGCTACTCCGTCGGACGTTCGACGAAAATTTTTCTAAGTCCCACCGCCAAGAGGAAACTTTTTCCCTATCGGTCCTAGACGATTTTCGACGTGATATCACTGTAATATAGACGGTTTCTAACAATATATATCATAACACCAAACTCGCTACAATTATTATTCATCGAGTTATTAGCAAATAATGGACGGATGTGCTACTCCGTCGACAAAACTCTGGAAATTTTTCTAAGTCCCACCGCTAAGAGGAAACTTTTTCCGTATCGGTCCTAGACGATTTTCGACGTGATATCACTGTAATATAGACGGTTTCTAACAATATATATCATAACACCAAACTCGCTACAATTATTATTTATCGAGTTATTAGCAAATAATGGACGGATGTGCTACTCCGTCGGACGTTCGACGAAAATTTTTCTAAGTCCCACCGCCAAGAGGAAACTTTTTCCCTATCGGTCCTAGACGATTTTCGACGTGATATCACTGTAATATAGACGGTTTCTAACAATATATATCATAACACCAAACTCGCTACAATTATTATTTATCGAGTTATTAGCAAATAATGGACGGATGTGCTACTCCGTCGGACGTTCGACGAAAATTTTTCTAAGTCCCACCGCCAAGAGGAAACTTTTTCCCTATCGGTCCTAGACGATTTTCGACGTGATATCACTGTAATATAGACGGTTTCTAACAATATATATCATAACACCAAACTCGCTACAATTATTATTTATCGAGTTATTAGCAAATAATGGACGGATGTGCTACTCCGTCGACAAAACTCTGGAAATTTTTCTAAGTCCCACCGCTAAGAGGAAACTTTTTCCGTATCGGTCCTAGACGATTTTCGACGTGATATCACTGTAATATAGACGGTTTCTAACAATATATATCATAACACCAAACTCGCTACAATTATTATTTATCGAGTTATTAGCAAATAATGGACGGATGTGCTACTCCGTCGGACGTTCGACGAAAATTTTTCTAAGTCCCACCGCTAAGAGGAAACTTTTTCCGTATCGGTCCTAGACGATTTTCGACGTGATATCACTGTAATATAGACGGTTTCTAACAATATATATCATAACACCAAACTCGCTACAATTATTATTTATCGAGTTATTAGCAAATAATGGACGGATGTGCTACTCCGTCGGACGTTCGACGAAAATTTTTCTAAGTCCCACCGCCAAGAGGAAACTTTTTCCCTATCGGTCCTAGACGATTTTCGACGTGATATCACTGTAATATAGACGGTTTCTAACAATATATATCATAACACCAAACTCGCTACAATTATTATTTATCGAGTTATTAGCAAATAATGGACGGATGTGCTACTCCGTCGACAAAACTCTGGAAATTTTTCTAAGTCCCACCGCTAAGAGGAAACTTTTTCCGTATCGGTCCTAGACGATTTTCGACGTGATATCACTGTAATATAGACGGTTTCTAACAATATATATCATAACACCAAACTCGCTACAATTATTATTTATCGAGTTATTAGCAAATAATGGACGGATGTGCTACTCCGTCGGACGTTCGACGAAAATTTTTCTAAGTCCCACCGCTAAGAGGAAACTTTTTCCGTATCGGTCCTAGACGATTTTCGACGTGATATCACTGTAATATAGACGGTTTCTAACAATATATATCATAACACCAAACTCGCTACAATTATTATTTATCGAGTTATTAGCAAATAATGGACGGATGTGCTACTCCGTCGGACGTTCGACGAAAATTTTTCTAAGTCCCACCGCCAAGAGGAAACTTTTTCCCTATCGGTCCTAGACGATTTTCGACGTGATATCACTGTAATATAGACGGTTTCTAACAATATATATCATAACACCAAACTCGCTACAATTATTATTTATCGAGTTATTAGCAAATAATGGACGGATGTGCTACTCCGTCGACAAAACTCTGGAAATTTTTCTAAGTCCCACCGCCAAGAGGAAACTTTTTCCGTATCGGTCCTAGACGATTTTCGACGTGATATCACTGTAATATAGACGGTTTCTAACAATATATATCATAACACCAAACTCGCTACAATTATTATTTATCGAGTTATTAGCAAATAATGGACGGATGTGCTACTCCGTCGGACGTTCGACGAAAATTTTTCTAAGTCCCACCGCTAAGAGGAAACTTTTTCCGTATCGGTCCTAGACGATTTTCGACGTGATATCACTGTAATATAGACGGTTTCTAACAATATGTATCATAACACCAAACTCGCTACAATTATTATTTATCGAGTTATTAGCAAATAATGGACGGATGTGCTACTCCGTCGACAAAACTCTGGAAATTTTTCTAAGTCCCACCGCTAAGAGGAAACTTTTTCCGTATCGGTCCTAGACGATTTTCGACGTGATATCACTGTAATATAGACGGTTTCTAACAATATATATCATAACACCAAACTCGCTACAATTATTATTTATCGAGTTATTAGCAAATAATGGACGGATGTGCTACTCCGTCGGACGTTCGACGAAAATTTTTCTAAGTCCCACCGCCAAGAGGAAACTTTTTCCCTATCGGTCCTAGACGATTTTCGACGTGATATCACTGTAATATAGACGGTTTCTAACAATATATATCATAACACCAAACTCGCTACAATTATTATTTATCGAGTTATTAGCAAATAATGGACGGATGTGCTACTCCGTCGACAAAACTCTGGAAATTTTTCTAAGTCCCACCGCCAAGAGGAAACTTTTTCCCTATCGGTCCTAGACGATTTTCGACGTGATATCACTGTAATATAGACGGTTTCTAACAATATATATCATAACACCAAACTCGCTACAATTATTATTTATCGAGTTATTAGCAAATAATGGACGGATGTGCTACTCCGTCGACAAAACTCTGGAAATTTTTCTAAGTCCCACCGCTAAGAGGAAACTTTTTCCGTATCGGTCCTAGACGATTTTCGACGTGATATCACTGTAATATAGACGGTTTCTAACAATATATATCATAACACCAAACTCGCTACAATTATTATTTATCGAGTTATTAGCAAATAATGGACGGATGTGCTACTCCGTCGGACGTTCGACGAAAATTTTTCTAAGTCCCACCGCCAAGAGGAAACTTTTTCCCTATCGGTCCTAGACGATTTTCGACGTGATATCACTGTAATATAGACGGTTTCTAACAATATATATCATAACACCAAACTCGCTACAATTATTATTCATCGAGTTATTAGCAAATAATGGACGGATGTGCTACTCCGTCGACAAAACTCTGGAAATTTTTCTAAGTCCCACCGCTAAGAGGAAACTTTTTCCGTATCGGTCCTAGACGATTTTCGACGTGATATCACTGTAATATAGACGGTTTCTAACAATATATATCATAACACCAAACTCGCTACAATTATTATTTATCGAGTTATTAGCAAATAATGGACGGATGTGCTACTCCGTCGGACGTTCGACGAAAATTTTTCTAAGTCCCACCGCCAAGAGGAAACTTTTTCCCTATCGGTCCTAGACGATTTTCGACGTGATATCACTGTAATATAGACGGTTTCTAACAATATGTATCATAACACCAAACTCGCTACAATTATTATTTATCGAGTTATTAGCAAATAATGGACGGATGTGCTACTCCGTCGACAAAACTCTGGAAATTTTTCTAAGTCCCACCGCTAAGAGGAAACTTTTTCCGTATCGGTCCTAGACGATTTTCGACGTGATATCACTGTAATATAGACGGTTTCTAACAATATATATCATAACACCAAACTCGCTACAATTATTATTTATCGAGTTATTAGCAAATAATGGACGGATGTGCTACTCCGTCGGACGTTCGACGAAAATTTTTCTAAGTCCCACCGCCAAGAGGAAACTTTTTCCCTATCGGTCCTAGACGATTTTCGACGTGATATCACTGTAATATAGACGGTTTCTAACAATATATATCATAACACCAAACTCGCTACAATTATTATTTATCGAGTTATTAGCAAATAATGGACGGATGTGCTACTCCGTCGACAAAACTCTGGAAATTTTTCTAAGTCCCACCGCCAAGAGGAAACTTTTTCCCTATCGGTCCTAGACGATTTTCGACGTGATATCACTGTAATATAGACGGTTTCTAACAATATATATCATAACACCAAACTCGCTACAATTATTATTTATCGAGTTATTAGCAAATAATGGACGGATGTGCTACTCCGTCGGACGTTCGACGAAAATTTTTCTAAGTCCCACCGCCAAGAGGAAACTTTTTCCGTATCGGTCCTAGACGATTTTCGACGTGATATCACTGTAATATAGACGGTTTCTAACAATATATATCATAACACCAAACTCGCTACAATTATTATTTATCGAGTTATTAGCAAATAATGGACGGATGTGCTACTCCGTCGGACGTTCGACGAAAATTTTTCTAAGTCCCACCGCCAAGAGGAAACTTTTTCCCTATCGGTCCTAGACGATTTTCGACGTGATATCACTGTAATATAGACGGTTTCTAACAATATATATCATAACACCAAACTCGCTACAATTATTATTTATCGAGTTATTAGCAAATAATGGACGGATGTGCTACTCCGTCGACAAAACTCTGGAAATTTTTCTAAGTCCCACCGCTAAGAGGAAACTTTTTCCGTATCGGTCCTAGACGATTTTCGACGTGATATCACTGTAATATAGACGGTTTCTAACAATATATATCATAACACCAAACTCGCTACAATTATTATTTATCGAGTTATTAGCAAATAATGGACGGATGTGCTACTCCGTCGGACGTTCGACGAAAATTTTTCTAAGTCCCACCGCTAAGAGGAAACTTTTTCCGTATCGGTCCTAGACGATTTTCGACGTGATATCACTGTAATATAGACGGTTTCTAACAATATATATCATAACACCAAACTCGCTACAATTATTATTTATCGAGTTATTAGCAAATAATGGACGGATGTGCTACTCCGTCGGACGTTCGACGAAAATTTTTCTAAGTCCCACCGCCAAGAGGAAACTTTTTCCCTATCGGTCCTAGACGATTTTCGACGTGATATCACTGTAATATAGACGGTTTCTAACAATATATATCATAACACCAAACTCGCTACAATTATTATTTATCGAGTTATTAGCAAATAATGGACGGATGTGCTACTCCGTCGACAAAACTCTGGAAATTTTTCTAAGTCCCACCGCCAAGAGGAAACTTTTTCCGTATCGGTCCTAGACGATTTTCGACGTGATATCACTGTAATATAGACGGTTTCTAACAATATATATCATAACACCAAACTCGCTACAATTATTATTTATCGAGTTATTAGCAAATAATGGACGGATGTGCTACTCCGTCGGACGTTCGACGAAAATTTTTCTAAGTCCCACCGCTAAGAGGAAACTTTTTCCGTATCGGTCCTAGACGATTTTCGACGTGATATCACTGTAATATAGACGGTTTCTAACAATATATATCATAACACCAAACTCGCTACAATTATTATTTATCGAGTTATTAGCAAATAATGGACGGATGTGCTACTCCGTCGACAAAACTCTGGAAATTTTTCTAAGTCCCACCGCCAAGAGGAAACTTTTTCCCTATCGGTCCTAGACGATTTTCGACGTGATATCACTGTAATATAGACGGTTTCTAACAATATATATCATAACACCAAACTCGCTACAATTATTATTTATCGAGTTATTAGCAAATAATGGACGGATGTGCTACTCCGTCGACAAAACTCTGGAAATTTTTCTAAGTCCCACCGCTAAGAGGAAACTTTTTCCGTATCGGTCCTAGACGATTTTCGACGTGATATCACTGTAATATAGACGGTTTCTAACAATATATATCATAACACCAAACTCGCTACAATTATTATTTATCGAGTTATTAGCAAATAATGGACGGATGTGCTACTCCGTCGGACGTTCGACGAAAATTTTTCTAAGTCCCACCGCCAAGAGGAAACTTTTTCCGTATCGGTCCTAGACGATTTTCGACGTGATATCACTGTAATATAGACGGTTTCTAACAATATATATCATAACACCAAACTCGCTACAATTATTATTTATCGAGTTATTAGCAAATAATGGACGGATGTGCTACTCCGTCGGACGTTCGACGAAAATTTTTCTAAGTCCCACCGCCAAGAGGAAACTTTTTCCCTATCGGTCCTAGACGATTTTCGACGTGATATCACTGTAATATAGACGGTTTCTAACAATATATATCATAACACCAAACTCGCTACAATTATTATTTATCGAGTTATTAGCAAATAATGGACGGATGTGCTACTCCGTCGACAAAACTCTGGAAATTTTTCTAAGTCCCACCGCCAAGAGGAAACTTTTTCCCTATCGGTCCTAGACGATTTTCGACGTGATATCACTGTAATATAGACGGTTTCTAACAATATATATCATAACACCAAACTCGCTACAATTATTATTTATCGAGTTATTAGCAAATAATGGACGGATGTGCTACTCCGTCGGACGTTCGACGAAAATTTTTCTAAGTCCCACCGCCAAGAGGAAACTTTTTCCCTATCGGTCCTAGACGATTTTCGACGTGATATCACTGTAATATAGACGGTTTCTAACAATATATATCATAACACCAAACTCGCTACAATTATTATTTATCGAGTTATTAGCAAATAATGGACGGATGTGCTACTCCGTCGGACGTTCGACGAAAATTTTTCTAAGTCCCACCGCCAAGAGGAAACTTTTTCCGTATCGGTCCTAGACGATTTTCGACGTGATATCACTGTAATATAGACGGTTTCTAACAATATATATCATAACACCAAACTCGCTACAATTATTATTTATCGAGTTATTAGCAAATAATGGACGGATGTGCTACTCCGTCGGACGTTCGACGAAAATTTTTCTAAGTCCCACCGCCAAGAGGAAACTTTTTCCCTATCGGTCCTAGACGATTTTCGACGTGATATCACTGTAATATAGACGGTTTCTAACAATATGTATCATAACACCAAACTCGCTACAATTATTATTTATCGAGTTATTAGCAAATAATGGACGGATGTGCTACTCCGTCGACAAAACTCTGGAAATTTTTCTAAGTCCCACCGCTAAGAGGAAACTTTTTCCGTATCGGTCCTAGACGATTTTCGACGTGATATCACTGTAATATAGACGGTTTCTAACAATATATATCATAACACCAAACTCGCTACAATTATTATTTATCGAGTTATTAGCAAATAATGGACGGATGTGCTACTCCGTCGGACGTTCGACGAAAATTTTTCTAAGTCCCACCGCCAAGAGGAAACTTTTTCCGTATCGGTCCTAGACGATTTTCGACGTGATATCACTGTAATATAGACGGTTTCTAACAATATATATCATAACACCAAACTCGCTACAATTATTATTTATCGAGTTATTAGCAAATAATGGACGGATGTGCTACTCCGTCGGACGTTCGACGAAAATTTTTCTAAGTCCCACCGCCAAGAGGAAACTTTTTCCCTATCGGTCCTAGACGATTTTCGACGTGATATCACTGTAATATAGACGGTTTCTAACAATATATATCATAACACCAAACTCGCTACAATTATTATTTATCGAGTTATTAGCAAATAATGGACGGATGTGCTACTCCGTCGACAAAACTCTGGAAATTTTTCTAAGTCCCACCGCCAAGAGGAAACTTTTTCCCTATCGGTCCTAGACGATTTTCGACGTGATATCACTGTAATATAGACGGTTTCTAACAATATATATCATAACACCAAACTCGCTACAATTATTATTTATCGAGTTATTAGCAAATAATGGACGGATGTGCTACTCCGTCGGACGTTCGACGAAAATTTTTCTAAGTCCCACCGCCAAGAGGAAACTTTTTCCCTATCGGTCCTAGACGATTTTCGACGTGATATCACTGTAATATAGACGGTTTCTAACAATATATATCATAACACCAAACTCGCTACAATTATTATTTATCGAGTTATTAGCAAATAATGGACGGATGTGCTACTCCGTCGGACGTTCGACGAAAATTTTTCTAAGTCCCACCGCCAAGAGGAAACTTTTTCCGTATCGGTCCTAGACGATTTTCGACGTGATATCACTGTAATATAGACGGTTTCTAACAATATATATCATAACACCAAACTCGCTACAATTATTATTTATCGAGTTATTAGCAAATAATGGACGGATGTGCTACTCCGTCGACAAAACTCTGGAAATTTTTCTAAGTCCCACCGCCAAGAGGAAACTTTTTCCGTATCGGTCCTAGACGATTTTCGACGTGATATCACTGTAATATAGACGGTTTCTAACAATATATATCATAACACCAAACTCGCTACAATTATTATTTATCGAGTTATTAGCAAATAATGGACGGATGTGCTACTCCGTCGACAAAACTCTGGAAATTTTTCTAAGTCCCACCGCTAAGAGGAAACTTTTTCCGTATCGGTCCTAGACGATTTTCGACGTGATATCACTGTAATATAGACGGTTTCTAACAATATATATCATAACACCAAACTCGCTACAATTATTATTTATCGAGTTATTAGCAAATAATGGACGGATGTGCTACTCCGTCGACAAAACTCTGGAAATTTTTCTAAGTCCCACCGCCAAGAGGAAACTTTTTCCCTATCGGTCCTAGACGATTTTCGACGTGATATCACTGTAATATAGACGGTTTCTAACAATATATATCATAACACCAAACTCGCTACAATTATTATTTATCGAGTTATTAGCAAATAATGGACGGATGTGCTACTCCGTCGGACGTTCGACGAAAATTTTTCTAAGTCCCACCGCCAAGAGGAAACTTTTTCCCTATCGGTCCTAGACGATTTTCGACGTGATATCACTGTAATATAGACGGTTTCTAACAATATATATCATAACACCAAACTCGCTACAATTATTATTTATCGAGTTATTAGCAAATAATGGACGGATGTGCTACTCCGTTGGACGTTCGACGAAAATTTTTCTAAGTCCCACCGCCAAGAGGAAACTTTTTCCGTAT
>NW_027489112.1:72500-75000 GCF_050948215.1 Halictus rubicundus | reverse complement strand
ATTCCTGTTCGCTCGCCGCTACTAAGGAAATCCTTGTTAGTTTCTTTTCCTCCGCTTAGTAATATGCTTAAATTCAGCGGGTAATCTCGCCTACTCTGAGGTCGTCAAACGTGAAAAAAAAATGTTTCGTATATTTCACCGAAAGCATTAAAAGTACGCGAGAACGTACAGAGGAGCACAAAAAAAAAAAAAAAAAAAAAACAAAACCATATATCTTATGCGCCACACCAAAGTGTCTTTTCTCTATATAATGTATATATAGAGATTTCTTCATTTTGTTCGTCGATCGGAAACTCTCGCTAGACGATCGGCCGGTTAACTTTAACGTCCGTCGAAAAGAACTTCCGGGGACTGGACGACCGACAGATCGCGCGGTCTCGCGATCGACAATGAAGAAAAAAAGACATGGGGCGACCGACAAAGGTTTGTTTTCACCTTCACCTTCTCGTGCTCTGCGTGACAACACGTTGTGGTGACAACGATGTTCGAAAGCCACTCCATAGAGGAGTATATATATTTTCAACACCCGGTGGGGTTTCTCTACTACACTAGACACACGGGGGTACAGAAACGCTGCACGACGCGATATCATCGATCAAACCAAAGAGACACGAGATCTCGGTCGTCATTCAATTCAACGAACGTGGCGATGGAATCCGCAACGGATTAGCGAGGACACGCGACGACGGGGAAATTATTCGACCCGATACAAGTACGCGTGCGCATCCCGCACAATGCCAAATGTTGCTATGTCCATCAGTCATCAAAGCGTTCGTAGAACGAGAGACCACTGTCTCGCGAACTCTAAGAATATGTTTGTCGAAGTCGCTGGCAACGACGACCCTCCGCCGCAATTATGTGTAGAGAGACACATCCACGCACAGACGTATTTTATTTTATATATCATCTCCCTGGGGCTTACGTTGCACGCCACAGTTGCGCACACAGATTTTACACGGGTGTCCGGTATCTCTTTCTTTATTTGTGTCCATTCACTGTAGTCTCTTGAGACTCTTATACCTTTCGTATACGCATCATTTCAGACGACGTCGGGAGCGCGTAAAATGTTCGAGAGTGAAACGCTTCTTCCGCAATGCGAATCGTTCCAGAGAGAGAGGAGAGAGAGATTTCGATCGTCGGAGCGGTGTTCACGGGCGGTCGTATTGAAAATACGACTCACGACGCCGCAAAACACTCACGCAAGTCCGAATGTGATACCCATTCCTATTTCCTTCTTCTCACGAAGACCGTTAGACGCAATGTAAAATTTGCAATTTTCACAGAACCGCGTCAAACGCCGACGAAACGTCCATCGTTCGCTCGTACGTAGCATCTTTGCAACCCGACTCAGAAACGCTCTTTGCGCCCTCCACAAAATTCGACATGGAGAGGTAAGCGACGGCGGGGACTTACAAGAGCAACGCAAGCAGTATTTGGTTACGTAAACGACCCTCAGCCAGGCGTGGTCCAGGAATTGTATCCGTGGACCGCAATGTGCGTTCGAAATGTCGATGTTCATGTGTCCTGCAGTTCACACGTTGACGCGCAATTAGCTGCGTTCTTCATCGACCCACGAGCCAAGTGATCCACCGTTCAGGGTAATCGTATAATTTGATTTATAATCAATATATAATTATGTCTCTTGTTCTGCGGTTCATAAGAACGCCGATACCTGAAAGCTCCAACCAGCGCGCGAAGGAGATTCAGGCGTCGTTTTTAAGGACGACACACGATCGTCCGTAGAAACGGAAACCGTCGCGAGTACGCGATTGCAATGCGCACACGTATCCGACGGCCGGGCGGAAAATACATTGAAAAACCTTTAAAGTGGAAAACACAGGAGGAGAATTCAGAAAACGACGGGGATCATAGACAACCCGATACTGGATCCCGACACTTCTCCTCCTCCTCTCTCTTATTGGAGAATGAACTCGATAACTAACGGACTTCACAGCCGGCTCTGGCCGTGCGCGATCGTTCGTCCCAAGCTCTTGTGCACTGTATTATCGCCACACAGAGAGTAGAGTGTCAGAATCGCACACAGCTTTACGCGAGCTACGCAGCCGGTCCTCTCGAAACACATTTCCAATTGTGCACGGAGAACGATTATTCGATACTAGCGGACTTCACAGCCGGCTCTGGCCGTGCGCGATCGTTCGTCCCAAGCTCTTGTGCACTGTATTATCGCCACACAGAGAGTAGAGTGTCAGAATCGCACACAGCTTTACGCGAGCTACGCAGCCGGTCCTCTCGAAACACATTTCCAATTGTGCACGGAGAAAGATTATTCGATACTAGCGGACTTCACAGCCGGCTCTGGCCGTGCGCGATCGTTCGTCCCAAGCTCTTGTGCACTGTATTATCGCCACACAGAGAGTAGAGTGTCAGAATCGCACACAGCTTTACGCGAGCTACGCAGCCGGTCCTCTCGAATATACGTGTTCGTCAACGAACACGCATGCGGCGACGTTTTGTGCTCTATGTCATACGCGAACTCGAT
>NW_027489112.1:57500-67500 GCF_050948215.1 Halictus rubicundus | reverse complement strand
GCAAATAATGGACGGATGTGCTACTCCGTCGGACGTTCGACGAAAATTTTTCTAAGTCCCACCGCCAAGAGGAAACTTTTTCCCTATCGGTCCTAGACGATTTTCGACGTGATATCACTGTAATATAGACGGTTTCTAACAATATATATCATAACACCAAACTCGCTACAATTATTATTCATCGAGTTATTAGCAAATAATGGACGGATGTGCTACTCCGTCGACAAAACTCTGGAAATTTTTCTAAGTCCCACCGCTAAGAGGAAACTTTTTCCGTATCGGTCCTAGACGATTTTCGACGTGATATCACTGTAATATAGACGGTTTCTAACAATATATATCATAACACCAAACTCGCTACAATTATTATTTATCGAGTTATTAGCAAATAATGGACGGATGTGCTACTCCGTCGGACGTTCGACGAAAATTTTTCTAAGTCCCACCGCCAAGAGGAAACTTTTTCCCTATCGGTCCTAGACGATTTTCGACGTGATATCACTGTAATATAGACGGTTTCTAACAATATATATCATAACACCAAACTCGCTACAATTATTATTTATCGAGTTATTAGCAAATAATGGACGGATGTGCTACTCCGTCGACAAAACTCTGGAAATTTTTCTAAGTCCCACCGCCAAGAGGAAACTTTTTCCGTATCGGTCCTAGACGATTTTCGACGTGATATCACTGTAATATAGACGGTTTCTAACAATATATATCATAACACCAAACTCGCTACAATTATTATTTATCGAGTTATTAGCAAATAATGGACGGATGTGCTACTCCGTCGGACGTTCGACGAAAATTTTTCTAAGTCCCACCGCCAAGAGGAAACTTTTTCCGTATCGGTCCTAGACGATTTTCGACGTGATATCACTGTAATATAGACGGTTTCTAACAATATATATCATAACACCAAACTCGCTACAATTATTATTTATCGAGTTATTAGCAAATAATGGACGGATGTGCTACTCCGTCGGACGTTCGACGAAAATTTTTCTAAGTCCCACCGCCAAGAGGAAACTTTTTCCCTATCGGTCCTAGACGATTTTCGACGTGATATCACTGTAATATAGACGGTTTCTAACAATATATATCATAACACCAAACTCGCTACAATTATTATTTATCGAGTTATTAGCAAATAATGGACGGATGTGCTACTCCGTCGACAAAACTCTGGAAATTTTCTAAGTCCCACCGCTAAGAGGAAACTTTTTCCGTATCGGTCCTAGACGATTTTCGACGTGATATCACTGTAATATAGACGGTTTCTAACAATATATATCATAACACCAAACTCGCTACAATTATTATTTATCGAGTTATTAGCAAATAATGGACGGATGTGCTACTCCGTCGGACGTTCGACGAAAATTTTTCTAAGTCCCACCGCTAAGAGGAAACTTTTTCCGTATCGGTCCTAGACGATTTTCGACGTGATATCACTGTAATATAGACGGTTTCTAACAATATATATCATAACACCAAACTCGCTACAATTATTATTTATCGAGTTATTAGCAAATAATGGACGGATGTGCTACTCCGTCGGACGTTCGACGAAAATTTTTCTAAGTCCCACCGCCAAGAGGAAACTTTTTCCCTATCGGTCCTAGACGATTTTCGACGTGATATCACTGTAATATAGACGGTTTCTAACAATATATATCATAACACCAAACTCGCTACAATTATTATTTATCGAGTTATTAGCAAATAATGGACGGATGTGCTACTCCGTCGACAAAACTCTGGAAATTTTTCTAAGTCCCACCGCCAAGAGGAAACTTTTTCCGTATCTATCGGTCCTAGACGATTTTCGACGTGATATCACTGTAATATAGACGGTTTCTAACAATATATATCATAACACCAAACTCGCTACAATTATTATTTATCGAGTTATTAGCAAATAATGGACGGATGTGCTACTCCGTCGACAAAACTCTGGAAATTTTTCTAAGTCCCACCGCCAAGAGGAAACTTTTTCCCTATCGGTCCTAGACGATTTTCGACGTGATATCACTGTAATATAGACGGTTTCTAACAATATATATCATAACACCAAACTCGCTACAATTATTATTTATCGAGTTATTAGCAAATAATGGACGGATGTGCTACTCCGTCGGACGTTCGACGAAAATTTTTCTAAGTCCCACCGCCAAGAGGAAACTTTTTCCCTATCGGTCCTAGACGATTTTCGACGTGATATCACTGTAATATAGACGGTTTCTAACAATATATATCATAACACCAAACTCGCTACAATTATTATTTATCGAGTTATTAGCAAATAATGGACGGATGTGCTACTCCGTCGACAAAACTCTGGAAATTTTTCCAAGTCCCACCGCCAAGAGGAAACTTTTTCCCTATCGGTCCTAGACGATTTTCGACGTGATATCACTGTAATATAGACGGTTTCTAACAATATATATCATAACACCAAACTCGCTACAATTATTATTTATCGAGTTATTAGCAAATAATGGACGGATGTGCTACTCCGTCGACAAAACTCTGGAAATTTTTCTAAGTCCCACCGCCAAGAGGAAACTTTTTCCCTATCGGTCCTAGACGATTTTCGACGTGATATCACTGTAATATAGACGGTTTCTAACAATATATGTCATAACACCAAACTCGCTACAATTATTATTTATCGAGTTATTAGCAAATAATGGACGGATGTGCTACTCCGTCGACAAAACTCTGGAAATTTTTCTAAGTCCCACCGCTAAGAGGAAACTTTTTCCGTATCGGTCCTAGACGATTTTCGACGTGATATCACTGTAATATAGACGGTTTCTAACAATATGTATCATAACACCAAACTCGCTACAATTATTATTTATCGAGTTATTAGCAAATAATGGACGGATGTACTACTCCGTCGGACGTTCGACGAAAATTTTTCTAAGTCCCACCGCTAAGAGGAAACTTTTTCCCTATCGGTCCTAGACGATTTTCGACGTGATATCACTGTAATATAGACGGTTTCTAACAATATATATCATAACACCAAACTCGCTACAATTATTATTTATCGAGTTATTAGCAAATAATGGACGGATGTGCTACTCCGTCGACAAAACTCTGGAAATTTTTCTAAGTCCCACCGCTAAGAGGAAACTTTTTCCGTATCGGTCCTAGACGATTTTCGACGTGATATCACTGTAATATAGACGGTTTCTAACAATATATATCATAACACCAAACTCGCTACAATTATTATTTATCGAGTTATTAGCAAATAATGGACGGATGTGCTACTCCGTCGACAAAACTCTGGAAATTTTTCTAAGTCCCACCGCTAAGAGGAAACTTTTTCCGTATCGGTCCTAGACGATTTTCGACGTGATATCACTGTAATATAGACGGTTTCTAACAATATGTATCATAACACCAAACTCGCTACAATTATTATTTATCGAGTTATTAGCAAATAATGGACGGATGTGCTACTCCGTCGGACGTTCGACGAAAATTTTTCTAAGTCCCACCGCCAAGAGGAAACTTTTTCCCTATCGGTCCTAGACGATTTTCGACGTGATATCACTGTAATATAGACGGTTTCTAACAATATATATCATAACACCAAACTCGCTACAATTATTATTTATCGAGTTATTAGCAAATAATGGACGGATGTGCTACTCCGTCGACAAAACTCTGGAAATTTTTCTAAGTCCCACCGCCAAGAGGAAACTTTTTCCCTATCGGTCCTAGACGATTTTCGACGTGATATCACTGTAATATAGACGGTTTCTAACAATATATATCATAACACCAAACTCGCTACAATTATTATTTATCGAGTTATTAGCAAATAATGGACGGATGTGCTACTCCGTCGACAAAACTCTGGAAATTTTTCTAAGTCCCACCGCCAAGAGGAAACTTTTTCCCTATCGGTCCTAGACGATTTTCGACGTGATATCACTGTAATATAGACGGTTTCTAACAATATATATCATAACACCAAACTCGCTACAATTATTATTTATCGAGTTATTAGCAAATAATGGACGGATGTGCTACTCCGTCGACAAAACTCTGGAAATTTTTCTAAGTCCCACCGCCAAGAGGAAACTTTTTCCCTATCGGTCCTAGACGATTTTCGACGTGATATCACTGTAATATAGACGGTTTCTAACAATATATATCATAACACCAAACTCGCTACAATTATTATTTATCGAGTTATTAGCAAATAATGGACGGATGTGCTACTCCGTCGGACGTTCGACGAAAATTTTTCTAAGTCCCACCGCCAAGAGGAAACTTTTTCCCTATCGGTCCTAGACGATTTTCGACGTGATATCACTGTAATATAGACGGTTTCTAACAATATATATCATAACACCAAACTCGCTACAATTATTATTTATCGAGTTATTAGCAAATAATGGACGGATGTGCTACTCCGTCGACAAAACTCTGGAAATTTTTCTAAGTCCCACCGCCAAGAGGAAACTTTTTCCCTATCGGTCCTAGACGATTTTCGACGTGATATCACTGTAATATAGACGGTTTCTAACAATATATATCATAACACCAAACTCGCTACAATTATTATTTATCGAGTTATTAGCAAATAATGGACGGATGTGCTACTCCGTCGACAAAACTCTGGAAATTTTTCTAAGTCCCACCGCCAAGAGGAAACTTTTTCCCTATCGGTCCTAGACGATTTTCGACGTGATATCACTGTAATATAGACGGTTTCTAACAATATATATCATAACACCAAACTCGCTACAATTATTATTTATCGAGTTATTAGCAAATAATGGACGGATGTGCTACTCCGTCGGACGTTCGACGAAAATTTTTCTAAGTCCCACCGCCAAGAGGAAACTTTTTCCCTATCGGTCCTAGACGATTTTCGACGTGATATCACTGTAATATAGACGGTTTCTAACAATATATATCATAACACCAAACTCGCTACAATTATTATTTATCGAGTTATTAGCAAATAATGGACGGATGTGCTACTCCGTCGACAAAACTCTGGAAATTTTTCCAAGTCCCACCGCCAAGAGGAAACTTTTTCCCTATCGGTCCTAGACGATTTTCGACGTGATATCACTGTAATATAGACGGTTTCTAACAATATATATCATAACACCAAACTCGCTACAATTATTATTTATCGAGTTATTAGCAAATAATGGACGGATGTGCTACTCCGTCGGACGTTCGACGAAAATTTTTCTAAGTCCCACCGCCAAGAGGAAACTTTTTCCCTATCGGTCCTAGACGATTTTCGACGTGATATCACTGTAATATAGACGGTTTCTAACAATATATATCATAACACCAAACTCGCTACAATTATTATTTATCGAGTTATTAGCAAATAATGGACGGATGTGCTACTCCGTCGACAAAACTCTGGAAATTTTTCTAAGTCCCACCGCCAAGAGGAAACTTTTTCCCTATCGGTCCTAGACGATTTTCGACGTGATATCACTGTAATATAGACGGTTTCTAACAATATATATCATAACACCAAACTCGCTACAATTATTATTTATCGAGTTATTAGCAAATAATGGACGGATGTACTACTCCGTCGGACGTTCGACGAAAATTTTTCTAAGTCCCACCGCCAAGAGGAAACTTTTTCCCTATCGGTCCTAGACGATTTTCGACGTGATATCACTGTAATATAGACGGTTTCTAACAATATATATCATAACACCAAACTCGCTACAATTATTATTTATCGAGTTATTAGCAAATAATGGACGGATGTGCTACTCCGTCGACAAAACTCTGGAAATTTTTCTAAGTCCCACCGCCAAGAGGAAACTTTTTCCCTATCGGTCCTAGACGATTTTCGACGTGATATCACTGTAATATAGACGGTTTCTAACAATATATATCATAACACCAAACTCGCTACAATTATTATTTATCGAGTTATTAGCAAATAATGGACGGATGTGCTACTCCGTCGACAAAACTCTGGAAATTTTTCTAAGTCCCACCGCCAAGAGGAAACTTTTTCCCTATCGGTCCTAGACGATTTTCGACGTGATATCACTGTAATATAGACGGTTTCTAACAATATATATCATAACACCAAACTCGCTACAATTATTATTTATCGAGTTATTAGCAAATAATGGACGGATGTGCTACTTCGTCGGACGTTCGACGAAAATTTTTCTAAGTCCCACCGCCAAGAGGAAACTTTTTCCCTATCGGTCCTAGACGATTTTCGACGTGATATCACTGTAATATAGACGGTTTCTAACAATATATATCATAACACCAAACTCGCTACAATTATTATTTATCGAGTTATTAGCAAATAATGGACGGATGTACTACTCCGTCGGACGTTCGACGAAAATTTTTCTAAGTCCCACCGCTAAGAGGAAACTTTTTCCGTATCGGTCCTAGACGATTTTCGACGTGATATCACTGTAATATAGACGGTTTCTAACAATATATATCATAACACCAAACTCGCTACAATTATTATTTATCGAGTTATTAGCAAATAATGGACGGATGTACTACTCCGTCGGACGTTCGACGAAAATTTTTCTAAGTCCCACCGCTAAGAGGAAACTTTTTCCCTATCGGTCCTAGACGATTTTCGACGTGATATCACTGTAATATAGACGGTTTCTAACAATATATATCATAACACCAAACTCGCTACAATTATTATTTATCGAGTTATTAGCAAATAATGGACGGATGTGCTACTCCGTCGACAAAACTCTGGAAATTTTTCTAAGTCCCACCGCTAAGAGGAAACTTTTTCCGTATCGGTCCTAGACGATTTTCGACGTGATATCACTGTAATATAGACGGTTTCTAACAATATATATCATAACACCAAACTCGCTACAATTATTATTTATCGAGTTATTAGCAAATAATGGACGGATGTACTACTCCGTCGGACGTTCGACGAAAATTTTTCTAAGTCCCACCGCTAAGAGGAAACTTTTTCCCTATCGGTCCTAGACGATTTTCGACGTGATATCACTGTAATATAGACGGTTTCTAACAATATATATCATAACACCAAACTCGCTACAATTATTATTTATCGAGTTATTAGCAAATAATGGACGGATGTGCTACTCCGTCGACAAAACTCTGGAAATTTTTCTAAGTCCCACCGCTAAGAGGAAACTTTTTCCGTATCGGTCCTAGACGATTTTCGACGTGATATCACTGTAATATAGACGGTTTCTAACAATATATATCATAACACCAAACTCGCTACAATTATTATTTATCGAGTTATTAGCAAATAATGGACGGATGTGCTACTCCGTCGACAAAACTCTGGAAATTTTTCTAAGTCCCACCGCTAAGAGGAAACTTTTTCCGTATCGGTCCTAGACGATTTTCGACGTGATATCACTGTAATATAGACGGTTTCTAACAATATGTATCATAACACCAAACTCGCTACAATTATTATTTATCGAGTTATTAGCAAATAATGGACGGATGTGCTACTCCGTCGGACGTTCGACGAAAATTTTTCTAAGTCCCACCGCCAAGAGGAAACTTTTTCCCTATCGGTCCTAGACGATTTTCGACGTGATATCACTGTAATATAGACGGTTTCTAACAATATATATCATAACACCAAACTCGCTACAATTATTATTTATCGAGTTATTAGCAAATAATGGACGGATGTGCTACTCCGTCGACAAAACTCTGGAAATTTTTCTAAGTCCCACCGCTAAGAGGAAACTTTTTCCGTATCGGTCCTAGACGATTTTCGACGTGATATCACTGTAATATAGACGGTTTCTAACAATATATGTCATAACACCAAACTCGCTACAATTATTATTTATCGAGTTATTAGCAAATAATGGACGGATGTGCTACTCCGTCGACAAAACTCTGGAAATTTTTCTAAGTCCCACCGCTAAGAGGAAACTTTTTCCGTATCGGTCCTAGACGATTTTCGACGTGATATCACTGTAATATAGACGGTTTCTAACAATATATATCATAACACCAAACTCGCTACAATTATTATTTATCGAGTTATTAGCAAATAATGGACGGATGTGCTACTCCGTCGACAAAACTCTGGAAATTTTTCTAAGTCCCACCGCTAAGAGGAAACTTTTTCCGTATCGGTCCTAGACGATTTTCGACGTGATATCACTGTAATATAGACGGTTTCTAACAATATGTATCATAACACCAAACTCGCTACAATTATTATTTATCGAGTTATTAGCAAATAATGGACGGATGTGCTACTCCGTCGGACGTTCGACGAAAATTTTTCTAAGTCCCACCGCCAAGAGGAAACTTTTTCCCTATCGGTCCTAGACGATTTTCGACGTGATATCACTGTAATATAGACGGTTTCTAACAATATATATCATAACACCAAACTCGCTACAATTATTATTTATCGAGTTATTAGCAAATAATGGACGGATGTGCTACTCCGTCGGACGTTCGACGAAAATTTTTCTAAGTCCCACCGCCAAGAGGAAACTTTTTCCCTATCGGTCCTAGACGATTTTCGACGTGATATCACTGTAATATAGACGGTTTCTAACAATATATATCATAACACCAAACTCGCTACAATTATTATTTATCGAGTTATTAGCAAATAATGGACGGATGTGCTACTCCGTCGACAAAACTCTGGAAATTTTTCTAAGTCCCACCGCTAAGAGGAAACTTTTTCCGTATCGGTCCTAGACGATTTTCGACGTGATATCACTGTAATATAGACGGTTTCTAACAATATATGTCATAACACCAAACTCGCTACAATTATTATTTATCGAGTTATTAGCAAATAATGGACGGATGTGCTACTCCGTCGACAAAACTCTGGAAATTTTTCTAAGTCCCACCGCTAAGAGGAAACTTTTTCCGTATCGGTCCTAGACGATTTTCGACGTGATATCACTGTAATATAGACGGTTTCTAACAATATATATCATAACACCAAACTCGCTACAATTATTATTTATCGAGTTATTAGCAAATAATGGACGGATGTGCTACTCCGTCGACAAAACTCTGGAAATTTTTCTAAGTCCCACCGCCAAGAGGAAACTTTTTCCCTATCGGTCCTAGACGATTTTCGACGTGATATCACTGTAATATAGACGGTTTCTAACAATATATATCATAACACCAAACTCGCTACAATTATTATTTATCGAGTTATTAGCAAATAATGGACGGATGTGCTACTCCGTCGACAAAACTCTGGAAATTTTTCTAAGTCCCACCGCTAAGAGGAAACTTTTTCCGTATCGGTCCTAGACGATTTTCGACGTGATATCACTGTAATATAGACGGTTTCTAACAATATGTATCATAACACCAAACTCGCTACAATTATTATTTATCGAGTTATTAGCAAATAATGGACGGATGTGCTACTCCGTCGGACGTTCGACGAAAATTTTTCTAAGTCCCACCGCCAAGAGGAAACTTTTTCCCTATCGGTCCTAGACGATTTTCGACGTGATATCACTGTAATATAGACGGTTTCTAACAATATATATCATAACACCAAACTCGCTACAATTATTATTTATCGAGTTATTAGCAAATAATGGACGGATGTACTACTCCGTCGGACGTTCGACGAAAATTTTTCTAAGTCCCACCGCTAAGAGGAAACTTTTTCCGTATCGGTCCTAGACGATTTTCGACGTGATATCACTGTAATATAGACGGTTTCTAACAATATATATCATAACACCAAACTCGCTACAATTATTATTTATCGAGTTATTAGCAAATAATGGACGGATGTACTACTCCGTCGGACGTTCGACGAAAATTTTTCTAAGTCCCACCGCTAAGAGGAAACTTTTTCCCTATCGGTCCTAGACGATTTTCGACGTGATATCACTGTAATATAGACGGTTTCTAACAATATATATCATAACACCAAACTCGCTACAATTATTATTTATCGAGTTATTAGCAAATAATGGAC
>NW_027489112.1:30000-42500 GCF_050948215.1 Halictus rubicundus | reverse complement strand
AGACGATTTTCGACGTGATATCACTGTAATATAGACGGTTTCTAACAATATATATCATAACACCAAACTCGCTACAATTATTATTTATCGAGTTATTAGCAAATAATGGACGGATGTGCTACTCCGTCGACAAAACTCTGGAAATTTTTCTAAGTCCCACCGCTAAGAGGAAACTTTTTCCGTATCGGTCCTAGACGATTTTCGACGTGATATCACTGTAATATAGACGGTTTCTAACAATATATGTCATAACACCAAACTCGCTACAATTATTATTTATCGAGTTATTAGCAAATAATGGACGGATGTGCTACTCCGTCGACAAAACTCTGGAAATTTTTCTAAGTCCCACCGCTAAGAGGAAACTTTTTCCGTATCGGTCCTAGACGATTTTCGACGTGATATCACTGTAATATAGACGGTTTCTAACAATATGTATCATAACACCAAACTCGCTACAATTATTATTTATCGAGTTATTAGCAAATAATGGACGGATGTGCTACTCCGTCGACAAAACTCTGGAAATTTTTCTAAGTCCCACCGCCAAGAGGAAACTTTTTCCCTATCGGTCCTAGACGATTTTCGACGTGATATCACTGTAATATAGACGGTTTCTAACAATATATATCATAACACCAAACTCGCTACAATTATTATTTATCGAGTTATTAGCAAATAATGGACGGATGTGCTACTCCGTCGACAAAACTCTGGAAATTTTTCTAAGTCCCACCGCCAAGAGGAAACTTTTTCCCTATCGGTCCTAGACGATTTTCGACGTGATATCACTGTAATATAGACGGTTTCTAACAATATATATCATAACACCAAACTCGCTACAATTATTATTTATCGAGTTATTAGCAAATAATGGACGGATGTGCTACTCCGTCGGACGTTCGACGAAAATTTTTCTAAGTCCCACCGCCAAGAGGAAACTTTTTCCCTATCGGTCCTAGACGATTTTCGACGTGATATCACTGTAATATAGACGGTTTCTAACAATATATATCATAACACCAAACTCGCTACAATTATTATTTATCGAGTTATTAAATAATGGACGGATGTGCTACTCCGTCGACAAAACTCTGGAAATTTTTCTAAGTCCCACCGCCAAGAGGAAACTTTTTCCGTATCGGTCCTAGACGATTTTCGACGTGATATCACTGTAATATAGACGGTTTCTAACAATATATATCATAACACCAAACTCGCTACAATTATTATTTATCGAGTTATTAGCAAATAATGGACGGATGTGCCACTCCGTCGACAAAACTCTGGAAATTTTTCTAAGTCCCACCGCCAAGAGGAAACTTTTTCCCTATCGGTCCTAGACGATTTTCGACGTGATATCACTGTAATATAGACGGTTTCTAACAATATATATCATAACACCAAACTCGCTACAATTATTATTTATCGAGTTATTAGCAAATAATGGACGGATGTGCTACTCCGTCGACAAAACTCTGGAAATTTTTCTAAGTCCCACCGCTAAGAGGAAACTTTTTCCGTATCGGTCCTAGACGATTTTCGACGTGATATCACTGTAATATAGACGGTTTCTAACAATATATATCATAACACCAAACTCGCTACAATTATTATTTATCGAGTTATTAGCAAATAATGGACGGATGTGCTACTCCGTCGACAAAACTCTGGAAATTTTTCTAAGTCCCACCGCCAAGAGGAAACTTTTTCCCTATCGGTCCTAGACGATTTTCGACGTGATATCACTGTAATATAGACGGTTTCTAACAATATATATCATAACACCAAACTCGCTACAATTATTATTTATCGAGTTATTAGCAAATAATGGACGGATGTGCTACTCCGTCGACAAAACTCTGGAAATTTTTCTAAGTCCCACCGCCAAGAGGAAACTTTTTCCCTATCGGTCCTAGACGATTTTCGACGTGATATCACTGTAATATAGACGGTTTCTAACAATATATATCATAACACCAAACTCGCTACAATTATTATTTATCGAGTTATTAGCAAATAATGGACGGATGTGCTACTCCGTCGACAAAACTCTGGAAATTTTTCTAAGTCCCACCGCTAAGAGGAAACTTTTTCCGTATCGGTCCTAGACGATTTTCGACGTGATATCACTGTAATATAGACGGTTTCTAACAATATATATCATAACACCAAACTCGCTACAATTATTATTTATCGAGTTATTAGCAAATAATGGACGGATGTGCTACTCCGTCGACAAAACTCTGGAAATTTTTCTAAGTCCCACCGCCAAGAGGAAACTTTTTCCCTATCGGTCCTAGACGATTTTCGACGTGATATCACTGTAATATAGACGGTTTCTAACAATATATATCATAACACCAAACTCGCTACAATTATTATTTATCGAGTTATTAGCAAATAATGGACGGATGTGCTACTCCGTCGACAAAACTCTGGAAATTTTTCTAAGTCCCACCGCTAAGAGGAAACTTTTTCCGTATCGGTCCTAGACGATTTTCGACGTGATATCACTGTAATATAGACGGTTTCTAACAATATATATCATAACACCAAACTCGCTACAATTATTATTTATCGAGTTATTAGCAAATAATGGACGGATGTGCTACTCCGTCGGACGTTCGACGAAAATTTTTCTAAGTCCCACCGCCAAGAGGAAACTTTTTCCGTATCGGTCCTAGACGATTTTCGACGTGATATCACTGTAATATAGACGGTTTCTAACAATATATATCATAACACCAAACTCGCTACAATTATTATTTATCGAGTTATTAGCAAATAATGGACGGATGTGCTACTCCGTCGGACGTTCGACGAAAATTTTTCTAAGTCCCACCGCCAAGAGGAAACTTTTTCCCTATCGGTCCTAGACGATTTTCGACGTGATATCACTGTAATATAGACGGTTTCTAACAATATATATCATAACACCAAACTCGCTACAATTATTATTTATCGAGTTATTAGCAAATAATGGACGGATGTGCTACTCCGTCGACAAAACTCTGGAAATTTTTCTAAGTCCCACCGCCAAGAGGAAACTTTTTCCCTATCGGTCCTAGACGATTTTCGACGTGATATCACTGTAATATAGACGGTTTCTAACAATATATATCATAACACCAAACTCGCTACAATTATTATTTATCGAGTTATTAGCAAATAATGGACGGATGTGCTACTCCGTCGACAAAACTCTGGAAATTTTTCTAAGTCCCACCGCTAAGAGGAAACTTTTTCCGTATCGGTCCTAGACGATTTTCGACGTGATATCACTGTAATATAGACGGTTTCTAACAATATATATCATAACACCAAACTCGCTACAATTATTATTTATCGAGTTATTAGCAAATAATGGACGGATGTGCTACTCCGTCGGACGTTCGACGAAAATTTTTCTAAGTCCCACCGCCAAGAGGAAACTTTTTCCGTATCGGTCCTAGACGATTTTCGACGTGATATCACTGTAATATAGACGGTTTCTAACAATATATATCATAACACCAAACTCGCTACAATTATTATTTATCGAGTTATTAGCAAATAATGGACGGATGTGCTACTCCGTCGGACGTTCGACGAAAATTTTTCTAAGTCCCACCGCCAAGAGGAAACTTTTTCCCTATCGGTCCTAGACGATTTTCGACGTGATATCACTGTAATATAGACGGTTTCTAACAATATATATCATAACACCAAACTCGCTACAATTATTATTTATCGAGTTATTAGCAAATAATGGACGGATGTGCTACTCCGTCGACAAAACTCTGGAAATTTTTCTAAGTCCCACCGCCAAGAGGAAACTTTTTCCCTATCGGTCCTAGACGATTTTCGACGTGATATCACTGTAATATAGACGGTTTCTAACAATATATATCATAACACCAAACTCGCTACAATTATTATTTATCGAGTTATTAGCAAATAATGGACGGATGTGCTACTCCGTCGACAAAACTCTGGAAATTTTTCTAAGTCCCACCGCCAAGAGGAAACTTTTTCCGTATCGGTCCTAGACGATTTTCGACGTGATATCACTGTAATATAGACGGTTTCTAACAATATATATCATAACACCAAACTCGCTACAATTATTATTTATCGAGTTATTAGCAAATAATGGACGGATGTGCTACTCCGTCGACAAAACTCTGGAAATTTTTCTAAGTCCCACCGCCAAGAGGAAACTTTTTCCCTATCGGTCCTAGACGATTTTCGACGTGATATCACTGTAATATAGACGGTTTCTAACAATATGTATCATAACACCAAACTCGCTACAATTATTATTTATCGAGTTATTAGCAAATAATGGACGGATGTGCTACTCCGTCGACAAAACTCTGGAAATTTTTCTAAGTCCCACCGCTAAGAGGAAACTTTTTCCGTATCGGTCCTAGACGATTTTCGACGTGATATCACTGTAATATAGACGGTTTCTAACAATATATATCATAACACCAAACTCGCTACAATTATTATTTATCGAGTTATTAGCAAATAATGGACGGATGTGCTACTCCGTCGGACGTTCGACGAAAATTTTTCTAAGTCCCACCGCTAAGAGGAAACTTTTTCCGTATCGGTCCTAGACGATTTTCGACGTGATATCACTGTAATATAGACGGTTTCTAACAATATGTATCATAACACCAAACTCGCTACAATTATTATTTATCGAGTTATTAGCAAATAATGGACGGATGTGCTACTCCGTCGACAAAACTCTGGAAATTTTTCTAAGTCCCACCGCCAAGAGGAAACTTTTTCCCTATCGGTCCTAGACGATTTTCGACGTGATATCACTGTAATATAGACGGTTTCTAACAATATATATCATAACACCAAACTCGCTACAATTATTATTTATCGAGTTATTAGCAAATAATGGACGGATGTGCTACTCCGTCGACAAAACTCTGGAAATTTTTCTAAGTCCCACCGCCAAGAGGAAACTTTTTCCGTATCGGTCCTAGACGATTTTCGACGTGATATCACTGTAATATAGACGGTTTCTAACAATATATATCATAACACCAAACTCGCTACAATTATTATTTATCGAGTTATTAGCAAATAATGGACGGATGTGCTACTCCGTCGGACGTTCGACGAAAATTTTTCTAAGTCCCACCGCCAAGAGGAAACTTTTTCCCTATCGGTCCTAGACGATTTTCGACGTGATATCACTGTAATATAGACGGTTTCTAACAATATATATCATAACACCAAACTCGCTACAATTATTATTTATCGAGTTATTAGCAAATAATGGACGGATGTGCTACTCCGTCGACAAAACTCTGGAAATTTTTCTAAGTCCCACCGCCAAGAGGAAACTTTTTCCCTATCGGTCCTAGACGATTTTCGACGTGATATCACTGTAATATAGACGGTTTCTAACAATATATATCATAACACCAAACTCGCTACAATTATTATTTATCGAGTTATTAGCAAATAATGGACGGATGTGCTACTCCGTCGACAAAACTCTGGAAATTTTTCTAAGTCCCACCGCTAAGAGGAAACTTTTTCCGTATCGGTCCTAGACGATTTTCGACGTGATATCACTGTAATATAGACGGTTTCTAACAATATATATCATAACACCAAACTCGCTACAATTATTATTTATCGAGTTATTAGCAAATAATGGACGGATGTGCTACTCCGTCGGACGTTCGACGAAAATTTTTCTAAGTCCCACCGCCAAGAGGAAACTTTTTCCGTATCGGTCCTAGACGATTTTCGACGTGATATCACTGTAATATAGACGGTTTCTAACAATATATATCATAACACCAAACTCGCTACAATTATTATTTATCGAGTTATTAGCAAATAATGGACGGATGTGCTACTCCGTCGGACGTTCGACGAAAATTTTTCTAAGTCCCACCGCCAAGAGGAAACTTTTTCCCTATCGGTCCTAGACGATTTTCGACGTGATATCACTGTAATATAGACGGTTTCTAACAATATATATCATAACACCAAACTCGCTACAATTATTATTTATCGAGTTATTAGCAAATAATGGACGGATGTGCTACTCCGTCGACAAAACTCTGGAAATTTTTCTAAGTCCCACCGCCAAGAGGAAACTTTTTCCCTATCGGTCCTAGACGATTTTCGACGTGATATCACTGTAATATAGACGGTTTCTAACAATATATATCATAACACCAAACTCGCTACAATTATTATTTATCGAGTTATTAGCAAATAATGGACGGATGTGCTACTCCGTCGACAAAACTCTGGAAATTTTTCTAAGTCCCACCGCCAAGAGGAAACTTTTTCCGTATCGGTCCTAGACGATTTTCGACGTGATATCACTGTAATATAGACGGTTTCTAACAATATATATCATAACACCAAACTCGCTACAATTATTATTTATCGAGTTATTAGCAAATAATGGACGGATGTGCTACTCCGTCGACAAAACTCTGGAAATTTTTCTAAGTCCCACCGCCAAGAGGAAACTTTTTCCCTATCGGTCCTAGACGATTTTCGACGTGATATCACTGTAATATAGACGGTTTCTAACAATATATATCATAACACCAAACTCGCTACAATTATTATTTATCGAGTTATTAGCAAATAATGGACGGATGTGCTACTCCGTCGACAAAACTCTGGAAATTTTTCTAAGTCCCACCGCTAAGAGGAAACTTTTTCCGTATCGGTCCTAGACGATTTTCGACGTGATATCACTGTAATATAGACGGTTTCTAACAATATATATCATAACACCAAACTCGCTACAATTATTATTTATCGAGTTATTAGCAAATAATGGACGGATGTGCTACTCCGTCGACAAAACTCTGGAAATTTTTCTAAGTCCCACCGCCAAGAGGAAACTTTTTCCCTATCGGTCCTAGACGATTTTCGACGTGATATCACTGTAATATAGACGGTTTCTAACAATATATATCATAACACCAAACTCGCTACAATTATTATTTATCGAGTTATTAGCAAATAATGGACGGATGTGCTACTCCGTCGGACGTTCGACGAAAATTTTTCTAAGTCCCACCGCCAAGAGGAAACTTTTTCCGTATCGGTCCTAGACGATTTTCGACGTGATATCACTGTAATATAGACGGTTTCTAACAATATATATCATAACACCAAACTCGCTACAATTATTATTTATCGAGTTATTAGCAAATAATGGACGGATGTGCTACTCCGTCGGACGTTCGACGAAAATTTTTCTAAGTCCCACCGCTAAGAGGAAACTTTTTCCGTATCGGTCCTAGACGATTTTCGACGTGATATCACTGTAATATAGACGGTTTCTAACAATATGTATCATAACACCAAACTCGCTACAATTATTATTTATCGAGTTATTAGCAAATAATGGACGGATGTGCTACTCCGTCGACAAAACTCTGGAAATTTTTCTAAGTCCCACCGCCAAGAGGAAACTTTTTCCGTATCGGTCCTAGACGATTTTCGACGTGATATCACTGTAATATAGACGGTTTCTAACAATATATATCATAACACCAAACTCGCTACAATTATTATTTATCGAGTTATTAGCAAATAATGGACGGATGTGCTACTCCGTCGGACGTTCGACGAAAATTTTTCTAAGTCCCACCGCCAAGAGGAAACTTTTTCCGTATCGGTCCTAGACGATTTTCGACGTGATATCACTGTAATATAGACGGTTTCTAACAATATATATCATAACACCAAACTCGCTACAATTATTATTTATCGAGTTATTAGCAAATAATGGACGGATGTGCTACTCCGTCGGACGTTCGACGAAAATTTTTCTAAGTCCCACCGCCAAGAGGAAACTTTTTCCGTATCGGTCCTAGACGATTTTCGACGTGATATCACTGTAATATAGACGGTTTCTAACAATATATATCATAACACCAAACTCGCTACAATTATTATTTATCGAGTTATTAGCAAATAATGGACGGATGTGCTACTCCGTCGGACGTTCGACGAAAATTTTTCTAAGTCCCACCGCCAAGAGGAAACTTTTTCCCTATCGGTCCTAGACGATTTTCGACGTGATATCACTGTAATATAGACGGTTTCTAACAATATATATCATAACACCAAACTCGCTACAATTATTATTTATCGAGTTATTAGCAAATAATGGACGGATGTGCTACTCCGTCGACAAAACTCTGGAAATTTTTCTAAGTCCCACCGCCAAGAGGAAACTTTTTCCGTATCGGTCCTAGACGATTTTCGACGTGATATCACTGTAATATAGACGGTTTCTAACAATATATATCATAACACCAAACTCGCTACAATTATTATTTATCGAGTTATTAGCAAATAATGGACGGATGTGCTACTCCGTCGGACGTTCGACGAAAATTTTTCTAAGTCCCACCGCCAAGAGGAAACTTTTTCCCTATCGGTCCTAGACGATTTTCGACGTGATATCACTGTAATATAGACGGTTTCTAACAATATATATCATAACACCAAACTCGCTACAATTATTATTTATCGAGTTATTAGCAAATAATGGACGGATGTGCTACTCCGTCGACAAAACTCTGGAAATTTTTCTAAGTCCCACCGCCAAGAGGAAACTTTTTCCCTATCGGTCCTAGACGATTTTCGACGTGATATCACTGTAATATAGACGGTTTCTAACAATATATATCATAACACCAAACTCGCTACAATTATTATTTATCGAGTTATTAGCAAATAATGGACGGATGTGCTACTCCGTCGACAAAACTCTGGAAATTTTTCTAAGTCCCACCGCCAAGAGGAAACTTTTTCCCTATCGGTCCTAGACGATTTTCGACGTGATATCACTGTAATATAGACGGTTTCTAACAATATATATCATAACACCAAACTCGCTACAATTATTATTTATCGAGTTATTAGCAAATAATGGACGGATGTGCTACTCCGTCGACAAAACTCTGGAAATTTTTCTAAGTCCCACCGCTAAGAGGAAACTTTTTCCGTATCGGTCCTAGACGATTTTCGACGTGATATCACCGTAATATAGACGGTTTCTAACAATATATATCATAACACCAAACTCGCTACAATTATTATTTATCGAGTTATTAGCAAATAATGGACGGATGTGCTACTCCGTCGACAAAACTCTGGAAATTTTTCTAAGTCCCACCGCCAAGAGGAAACTTTTTCCGTATCGGTCCTAGACGATTTTCGACGTGATATCACTGTAATATAGACGGTTTCTAACAATATATATCATAACACCAAACTCGCTACAATTATTATTTATCGAGTTATTAGCAAATAATGGACGGATGTGCTACTCCGTCGGACGTTCGACGAAAATTTTTCCAAGTCCCACCGCCAAGAGGAAACTTTTTCCCTATCGGTCCTAGACGATTTTCGACGTGATATCACTGTAATATAGACGGTTTCTAACAATATGTATCATAACACCAAACTCGCTACAATTATTATTTATCGAGTTATTAGCAAATAATGGACGGATGTGCTACTTCGTCGGACGTTCGACGAAAATTTTTCTAAGTCCCACCGCCAAGAGGAAACTTTTTCCCTATCGGTCCTAGACGATTTTCGACGTGATATCACTGTAATATAGACGGTTTCTAACAATATATATCATAACACCAAACTCGCTACAATTATTATTTATCGAGTTATTAGCAAATAATGGACGGATGTGCTACTCCGTCGACAAAACTCTGGAAATTTTTCTAAGTCCCACCGCTAAGAGGAAACTTTTTCCGTATCGGTCCTAGACGATTTTCGACGTGATATCACTGTAATATAGACGGTTTCTAACAATATATATCATAACACCAAACTCGCTACAATTATTATTTATCGAGTTATTAGCAAATAATGGACGGATGTGCTACTCCGTCGGACGTTCGACGAAAATTTTTCTAAGTCCCACCGCCAAGAGGAAACTTTTTCCCTATCGGTCCTAGACGATTTTCGACGTGATATCACTGTAATATAGACGGTTTCTAACAATATATATCATAACACCAAACTCGCTACAATTATTATTTATCGAGTTATTAGCAAATAATGGACGGATGTGCTACTCCGTCGACAAAACTCTGGAAATTTTTCTAAGTCCCACCGCCAAGAGGAAACTTTTTCCCTATCGGTCCTAGACGATTTTCGACGTGATATCACTGTAATATAGACGGTTTCTAACAATATATATCATAACACCAAACTCGCTACAATTATTATTTATCGAGTTATTAGCAAATAATGGACGGATGTGCTACTCCGTCGACAAAACTCTGGAAATTTTTCTAAGTCCCACCGCCAAGAGGAAACTTTTTCCCTATCGGTCCTAGACGATTTTCGACGTGATATCACTGTAATATAGACGGTTTCTAACAATATATATCATAACACCAAACTCGCTACAATTATTATTTATCGAGTTATTAGCAAATAATGGACGGATGTGCTACTCCGTCGACAAAACTCTGGAAATTTTTCTAAGTCCCACCGCTAAGAGGAAACTTTTTCCGTATCGGTCCTAGACGATTTTCGACGTGATATCACTGTAATATAGACGGTTTCTAACAATATATATCATAACACCAAACTCGCTACAATTATTATTTATCGAGTTATTAGCAAATAATGGACGGATGTGCTACTCCGTCGACAAAACTCTGGAAATTTTTCTAAGTCCCACCGCCAAGAGGAAACTTTTTCCCTATCGGTCCTAGACGATTTTCGACGTGATATCACTGTAATATAGACGGTTTCTAACAATATATATCATAACACCAAACTCGCTACAATTATTATTTATCGAGTTATTAGCAAATAATGGACGGATGTGCTACTCCGTCGGACGTTCGACGAAAATTTTTCTAAGTCCCACCGCCAAGAGGAAACTTTTTCCCTATCGGTCCTAGACGATTTTCGACGTGATATCACTGTAATATAGACGGTTTCTAACAATATATATCATAACACCAAACTCGCTACAATTATTATTTATCGAGTTATTAGCAAATAATGGACGGATGTGCTACTCCGTCGGACGTTCGACGAAAATTTTTCTAAGTCCCACCGCCAAGAGGAAACTTTTTCCCTATCGGTCCTAGACGATTTTCGACGTGATATCACTGTAATATAGACGGTTTCTAACAATATATATCATAACACCAAACTCGCTACAATTATTATTTATCGAGTTATTAGCAAATAATGGACGGATGTGCTACTCCGTCGGACGTTCGACGAAAATTTTTCTAAGTCCCACCGCCAAGAGGAAACTTTTTCCCTATCGGTCCTAGACGATTTTCGACGTGATATCACTGTAATATAGACGGTTTCTAACAATATATATCATAACACCAAACTCGCTACAATTATTATTTATCGAGTTATTAGCAAATAATGGACGGATGTGCTACTCCGTCGACAAAACTCTGGAAATTTTTCTAAGTCCCACCGCCAAGAGGAAACTTTTTCCCTATCGGTCCTAGACGATTTTCGACGTGATATCACTGTAATATAGACGGTTTCTAACAATATATATCATAACACCAAACTCGCTACAATTATTATTTATCGAGTTATTAGCAAATAATGGACGGATGTGCTACTCCGTCGACAAAACTCTGGAAATTTTTCTAAGTCCCACCGCCAAGAGGAAACTTTTTCCGTATCGGTCCTAGACGATTTTCGACGTGATATCACTGTAATATAGACGGTTTCTAACAATATATATCATAACACCAAACTCGCTACAATTATTATTTATCGAGTTATTAGCAAATAATGGACGGATGTGCTACTCCGTCGGACGTTCGACGAAAATTTTTCTAAGTCCCACCGCCAAGAGGAAACTTTTTCCCTATCGGTCCTAGACGATTTTCGACGTGATATCACTGTAATATAGACGGTTTCTAACAATATATATCATAACACCAAACTCGCTACAATTATTATTTATCGAGTTATTAGCAAATAATGGACTTGAGTAGGGTGACACCCGGCCGTACTACATTCTGTTCTACAAATTGCACGGGTAAACGGCGGTTGGAAATGATGCTCCGTATTGTTAGTTAGTGTATCCCCGAAGGTCTATGCGTACCGCAGCGTTGGATTGACGAGATTCCTTCTGTCTCTATCTTTTTTTTTCTCTACGATAGCATGTATCGCGATGACAAACGACTAGGAAGCGTGTTTACCGAGTTATTAGCGATCCGAGTGACACCCGGCCGTACTACATTCTGTTCTACAAATTGCACGGGTAAACGGCGGTTGGAAATGATGCTCCGTATTGTTAGTTAGTGTATCCCCGAAGGTCTATGCGTACCGCAGCGTTGGATTGACGAGATTCCTTCTGTCCCTATCTTTTTTTTTCTCTACGATAGCATGTATCGCGATGACAAACGACTAGGAAGCGTGTTTACCGAGTTATTAGCGATCCGAGTGACACCCGATCGTACTACATTCTGTTC
>NW_027489112.1:22500-25000 GCF_050948215.1 Halictus rubicundus | reverse complement strand
ACTAAGGAAATCCTTGTTAGTTTCTTTTCCTCCGCTTAGTAATATGCTTAAATTCAGCGGGTAATCTCGCCTACTCTGAGGTCGTCAAACGTGAAAAAAAAATGTTTCGTATATTTCACCGAAAGCATTAAAAGTACGCGAGAACGTACAGAGGAGCACAAAAAAAAAAAAAAAAAAAAAACAAAACCATATATCTTATGCGCCACACCAAAGTGTCTTTTCTCTATATAATGTATATATAGAGATTTCTTCATTTTGTTCGTCGATCGGAAACTCTCGCTAGACGATCGGCCGGTTAACTTTAACGTCCGTCGAAAAGAACTTCCGGGGACTGGACGACCGACAGATCGCGCGGTCTCGCGATCGACAATGAAGAAAAAAAGACATGGGGCGACCGACAAAGGTTTGTTTTCACCTTCACCTTCTCGTGCTCTGCGTGACAACACGTTGTGGTGACAACGATGTTCGAAAGCCACTCCATAGAGGAGTATATATATTTTCAACACCCGGTGGGGTTTCTCTACTACACTAGACACACGGGGGTACAGAAACGCTGCACGACGCGATATCATCGATCAAACCAAAGAGACACGAGATCTCGGTCGTCATTCAATTCAACGAACGTGGCGATGGAATCCGCAACGGATTAGCGAGGACACGCGACGACGGGGAAATTATTCGACCCGATACAAGTACGCGTGCGCATCCCGCACAATGCCAAATGTTGCTATGTCCATCAGTCATCAAAGCGTTCGTAGAACGAGAGACCACTGTCTCGCGAACTCTAAGAATATGTTTGTCGAAGTCGCTGGCAACGACGACCCTCCGCCGCAATTATGTGTAGAGAGACACATCCACGCACAGACGTATTTTATTTTATATATCATCTCCCTGGGGCTTACGTTGCACGCCACAGTTGCGCACACAGATTTTACACGGGTGTCCGGTATCTCTTTCTTTATTTGTGTCCATTCACTGTAGTCTCTTGAGACTCTTATACCTTTCGTATACGCATCATTTCAGACGACGTCGGGAGCGCGTAAAATGTTCGAGAGTGAAACGCTTCTTCCGCAATGCGAATCGTTCCAGAGAGAGAGGAGAGAGAGATTTCGATCGTCGGAGCGGTGTTCACGGGCGGTCGTATTGAAAATACGACTCACGACGCCGCAAAACACTCACGCAAGTCCGAATGTGATACCCATTCCTATTTCCTTCTTCTCACGAAGACCGTTAGACGCAATGTAAAATTTGCAATTTTCACAGAACCGCGTCAAACGCCGACGAAACGTCCATCGTTCGCTCGTACGTAGCATCTTTGCAACCCGACTCAGAAACGCTCTTTGCGCCCTCCACAAAATTCGACATGGAGAGGTAAGCGACGGCGGGGACTTACAAGAGCAACGCAAGCAGTATTTGGTTACGTAAACGACCCTCAGCCAGGCGTGGTCCAGGAATTGTATCCGTGGACCGCAATGTGCGTTCGAAATGTCGATGTTCATGTGTCCTGCAGTTCACACGTTGACGCGCAATTAGCTGCGTTCTTCATCGACCCACGAGCCAAGTGATCCACCGTTCAGGGTAATCGTATAATTTGATTTATAATCAATATATAATTATGTCTCTTGTTCTGCGGTTCATAAGAACGCCGATACCTGAAAGCTCCAACCAGCGCGCGAAGGAGATTCAGGCGTCGTTTTTAAGGACGACACACGATCGTCCGTAGAAACGGAAACCGTCGCGAGTACGCGATTGCAATGCGCACACGTATCCGACGGCCGGGCGGAAAATACATTGAAAAACCTTTAAAGTGGAAAACACAGGAGGAGAATTCAGAAAACGACGGGGATCATAGACAACCCGATACTGGATCCCGACACTTCTCCTCCTCCTCTCTCTTATTGGAGAATGAACTCGATAACTAACGGACTTCACAGCCGGCTCTGGCCGTGCGCGATCGTTCGTCCCAAGCTCTTGTGCACTGTATTATCGCCACACAGAGAGTAGAGTGTCAGAATCGCACACAGCTTTACGCGAGCTACGCAGCCGGTCCTCTCGAAACACATTTCCAATTGTGCACGGAGAACGATTATTCGATACTAGCGGACTTCACAGCCGGCTCTGGCCGTGCGCGATCGTTCGTCCCAAGCTCTTGTGCACTGTATTATCGCCACACAGAGAGTAGAGTGTCAGAATCGCACACAGCTTTACGCGAGCTACGCAGCCGGTCCTCTCGAAACACATTTCCAATTGTGCACGGAGAAAGATTATTCGATACTAGCGGACTTCACAGCCGGCTCTGGCCGTGCGCGATCGTTCGTCCCAAGCTCTTGTGCACTGTATTATCGCCACACAGAGAGTAGAGTGTCAGAATCGCACACAGCTTTACGCGAGCTACGCAGCCGGTCCTCTCGAATATACGTGTTCGTCAACGAACACGCATGCGGCGACGTTTTGTGCTCTATGTCATACGCGAACTCGATAAATAGAGCGGGACTCACAG
>NW_027489112.1:5000-17500 GCF_050948215.1 Halictus rubicundus | reverse complement strand
CTACTCCGTCGACAAAACTCTGGAAATTTTTCTAAGTCCCACCGCCAAGAGGAAACTTTTTCCCTATCGGTCCTAGACGATTTTCGACGTGATATCACTGTAATATAGACGGTTTCTAACAATATATATCATAACACCAAACTCGCTACAATTATTATTTATCGAGTTATTAGCAAATAATGGACGGATGTGCTACTCCGTCGGACGTTCGACGAAAATTTTTCTAAGTCCCACCGCCAAGAGGAAACTTTTTCCCTATCGGTCCTAGACGATTTTCGACGTGATATCACTGTAATATAGACGGTTTCTAACAATATATATCATAACACCAAACTCGCTACAATTATTATTTATCGAGTTATTAGCAAATAATGGACGGATGTGCTACTCCGTCGGACGTTCGACGAAAATTTTTCTAAGTCCCACCGCCAAGAGGAAACTTTTTCCGTATCGGTCCTAGACGATTTTCGACGTGATATCACTGTAATATAGACGGTTTCTAACAATATATATCATAACACCAAACTCGCTACAATTATTATTTATCGAGTTATTAGCAAATAATGGACGGATGTGCTACTCCGTCGGACGTTCGACGAAAATTTTTCTAAGTCCCACCGCTAAGAGGAAACTTTTTCCGTATCGGTCCTAGACGATTTTCGACGTGATATCACTGTAATATAGACGGTTTCTAACAATATGTATCATAACACCAAACTCGCTACAATTATTATTTATCGAGTTATTAGCAAATAATGGACGGATGTGCTACTCCGTCGACAAAACTCTGGAAATTTTTCTAAGTCCCACCGCTAAGAGGAAACTTTTTCCGTATCGGTCCTAGACGATTTTCGACGTGATATCACTGTAATATAGACGGTTTCTAACAATATATATCATAACACCAAACTCGCTACAATTATTATTTATCGAGTTATTAGCAAATAATGGACGGATGTGCTACTCCGTCGGACGTTCGACGAAAATTTTTCTAAGTCCCACCGCTAAGAGGAAACTTTTTCCGTATCGGTCCTAGACGATTTTCGACGTGATATCACTGTAATATAGACGGTTTCTAACAATATGTATCATAACACCAAACTCGCTACAATTATTATTTATCGAGTTATTAGCAAATAATGGACGGATGTGCTACTCCGTCGACAAAACTCTGGAAATTTTTCTAAGTCCCACCGCCAAGAGGAAACTTTTTCCCTATCGGTCCTAGACGATTTTCGACGTGATATCACTGTAATATAGACGGTTTCTAACAATATATATCATAACACCAAACTCGCTACAATTATTATTTATCGAGTTATTAGCAAATAATGGACGGATGTGCTACTCCGTCGACAAAACTCTGGAAATTTTTCTAAGTCCCACCGCCAAGAGGAAACTTTTTCCGTATCGGTCCTAGACGATTTTCGACGTGATATCACTGTAATATAGACGGTTTCTAACAATATATATCATAACACCAAACTCGCTACAATTATTATTTATCGAGTTATTAGCAAATAATGGACGGATGTGCTACTCCGTCGACAAAACTCTGGAAATTTTTCTAAGTCCCACCGCCAAGAGGAAACTTTTTCCCTATCGGTCCTAGACGATTTTCGACGTGATATCACTGTAATATAGACGGTTTCTAACAATATATATCATAACACCAAACTCGCTACAATTATTATTTATCGAGTTATTAGCAAATAATGGACGGATGTGCTACTCCGTCGACAAAACTCTGGAAATTTTTCTAAGTCCCACCGCTAAGAGGAAACTTTTTCCGTATCGGTCCTAGACGATTTTCGACGTGATATCACTGTAATATAGACGGTTTCTAACAATATATATCATAACACCAAACTCGCTACAATTATTATTTATCGAGTTATTAGCAAATAATGGACGGATGTGCTACTCCGTCGACAAAACTCTGGAAATTTTTCTAAGTCCCACCGCCAAGAGGAAACTTTTTCCCTATCGGTCCTAGACGATTTTCGACGTGATATCACTGTAATATAGACGGTTTCTAACAATATATATCATAACACCAAACTCGCTACAATTATTATTTATCGAGTTATTAGCAAATAATGGACGGATGTGCTACTCCGTCGGACGTTCGACGAAAATTTTTCTAAGTCCCACCGCCAAGAGGAAACTTTTTCCCTATCGGTCCTAGACGATTTTCGACGTGATATCACTGTAATATAGACGGTTTCTAACAATATATATCATAACACCAAACTCGCTACAATTATTATTTATCGAGTTATTAGCAAATAATGGACGGATGTGCTACTCCGTCGGACGTTCGACGAAAATTTTTCTAAGTCCCACCGCCAAGAGGAAACTTTTTCCGTATCGGTCCTAGACGATTTTCGACGTGATATCACTGTAATATAGACGGTTTCTAACAATATATATCATAACACCAAACTCGCTACAATTATTATTTATCGAGTTATTAGCAAATAATGGACGGATGTGCTACTCCGTCGGACGTTCGACGAAAATTTTTCTAAGTCCCACCGCTAAGAGGAAACTTTTTCCGTATCGGTCCTAGACGATTTTCGACGTGATATCACTGTAATATAGACGGTTTCTAACAATATGTATCATAACACCAAACTCGCTACAATTATTATTTATCGAGTTATTAGCAAATAATGGACGGATGTGCTACTCCGTCGACAAAACTCTGGAAATTTTTCTAAGTCCCACCGCCAAGAGGAAACTTTTTCCCTATCGGTCCTAGACGATTTTCGACGTGATATCACTGTAATATAGACGGTTTCTAACAATATATATCATAACACCAAACTCGCTACAATTATTATTTATCGAGTTATTAGCAAATAATGGACGGATGTGCTACTCCGTCGACAAAACTCTGGAAATTTTTCTAAGTCCCACCGCCAAGAGGAAACTTTTTCCGTATCGGTCCTAGACGATTTTCGACGTGATATCACTGTAATATAGACGGTTTCTAACAATATATATCATAACACCAAACTCGCTACAATTATTATTTATCGAGTTATTAGCAAATAATGGACGGATGTGCTACTCCGTCGGACGTTCGACGAAAATTTTTCTAAGTCCCACCGCCAAGAGGAAACTTTTTCCCTATCGGTCCTAGACGATTTTCGACGTGATATCACTGTAATATAGACGGTTTCTAACAATATATATCATAACACCAAACTCGCTACAATTATTATTTATCGAGTTATTAGCAAATAATGGACGGATGTGCTACTCCGTCGACAAAACTCTGGAAATTTTTCTAAGTCCCACCGCCAAGAGGAAACTTTTTCCCTATCGGTCCTAGACGATTTTCGACGTGATATCACTGTAATATAGACGGTTTCTAACAATATATATCATAACACCAAACTCGCTACAATTATTATTTATCGAGTTATTAGCAAATAATGGACGGATGTGCTACTCCGTCGACAAAACTCTGGAAATTTTTCTAAGTCCCACCGCTAAGAGGAAACTTTTTCCGTATCGGTCCTAGACGATTTTCGACGTGATATCACTGTAATATAGACGGTTTCTAACAATATATATCATAACACCAAACTCGCTACAATTATTATTTATCGAGTTATTAGCAAATAATGGACGGATGTGCTACTCCGTCGGACGTTCGACGAAAATTTTTCTAAGTCCCACCGCCAAGAGGAAACTTTTTCCGTATCGGTCCTAGACGATTTTCGACGTGATATCACTGTAATATAGACGGTTTCTAACAATATATATCATAACACCAAACTCGCTACAATTATTATTTATCGAGTTATTAGCAAATAATGGACGGATGTGCTACTCCGTCGGACGTTCGACGAAAATTTTTCTAAGTCCCACCGCCAAGAGGAAACTTTTTCCCTATCGGTCCTAGACGATTTTCGACGTGATATCACTGTAATATAGACGGTTTCTAACAATATATATCATAACACCAAACTCGCTACAATTATTATTTATCGAGTTATTAGCAAATAATGGACGGATGTGCTACTCCGTCGACAAAACTCTGGAAATTTTTCTAAGTCCCACCGCCAAGAGGAAACTTTTTCCCTATCGGTCCTAGACGATTTTCGACGTGATATCACTGTAATATAGACGGTTTCTAACAATATGTATCATAACACCAAACTCGCTACAATTATTATTTATCGAGTTATTAGCAAATAATGGACGGATGTGCTACTCCGTCGACAAAACTCTGGAAATTTTTCTAAGTCCCACCGCTAAGAGGAAACTTTTTCCGTATCGGTCCTAGACGATTTTCGACGTGATATCACTGTAATATAGACGGTTTCTAACAATATATATCATAACACCAAACTCGCTACAATTATTATTTATCGAGTTATTAGCAAATAATGGACGGATGTGCTACTCCGTCGGACGTTCGACGAAAATTTTTCTAAGTCCCACCGCTAAGAGGAAACTTTTTCCGTATCGGTCCTAGACGATTTTCGACGTGATATCACTGTAATATAGACGGTTTCTAACAATATGTATCATAACACCAAACTCGCTACAATTATTATTTATCGAGTTATTAGCAAATAATGGACGGATGTGCTACTCCGTCGACAAAACTCTGGAAATTTTTCTAAGTCCCACCGCCAAGAGGAAACTTTTTCCCTATCGGTCCTAGACGATTTTCGACGTGATATCACTGTAATATAGACGGTTTCTAACAATATATATCATAACACCAAACTCGCTACAATTATTATTTATCGAGTTATTAGCAAATAATGGACGGATGTGCTACTCCGTCGACAAAACTCTGGAAATTTTTCTAAGTCCCACCGCCAAGAGGAAACTTTTTCCGTATCGGTCCTAGACGATTTTCGACGTGATATCACTGTAATATAGACGGTTTCTAACAATATATATCATAACACCAAACTCGCTACAATTATTATTTATCGAGTTATTAGCAAATAATGGACGGATGTGCTACTCCGTCGGACGTTCGACGAAAATTTTTCTAAGTCCCACCGCCAAGAGGAAACTTTTTCCCTATCGGTCCTAGACGATTTTCGACGTGATATCACTGTAATATAGACGGTTTCTAACAATATATATCATAACACCAAACTCGCTACAATTATTATTTATCGAGTTATTAGCAAATAATGGACGGATGTGCTACTCCGTCGACAAAACTCTGGAAATTTTTCTAAGTCCCACCGCCAAGAGGAAACTTTTTCCCTATCGGTCCTAGACGATTTTCGACGTGATATCACTGTAATATAGACGGTTTCTAACAATATATATCATAACACCAAACTCGCTACAATTATTATTTATCGAGTTATTAGCAAATAATGGACGGATGTGCTACTCCGTCGACAAAACTCTGGAAATTTTTCTAAGTCCCACCGCTAAGAGGAAACTTTTTCCGTATCGGTCCTAGACGATTTTCGACGTGATATCACTGTAATATAGACGGTTTCTAACAATATATATCATAACACCAAACTCGCTACAATTATTATTTATCGAGTTATTAGCAAATAATGGACGGATGTGCTACTCCGTCGGACGTTCGACGAAAATTTTTCTAAGTCCCACCGCCAAGAGGAAACTTTTTCCGTATCGGTCCTAGACGATTTTCGACGTGATATCACTGTAATATAGACGGTTTCTAACAATATATATCATAACACCAAACTCGCTACAATTATTATTTATCGAGTTATTAGCAAATAATGGACGGATGTGCTACTCCGTCGGACGTTCGACGAAAATTTTTCTAAGTCCCACCGCCAAGAGGAAACTTTTTCCCTATCGGTCCTAGACGATTTTCGACGTGATATCACTGTAATATAGACGGTTTCTAACAATATATATCATAACACCAAACTCGCTACAATTATTATTTATCGAGTTATTAGCAAATAATGGACGGATGTGCTACTCCGTCGACAAAACTCTGGAAATTTTTCTAAGTCCCACCGCCAAGAGGAAACTTTTTCCCTATCGGTCCTAGACGATTTTCGACGTGATATCACTGTAATATAGACGGTTTCTAACAATATATATCATAACACCAAACTCGCTACAATTATTATTTATCGAGTTATTAGCAAATAATGGACGGATGTGCTACTCCGTCGACAAAACTCTGGAAATTTTTCTAAGTCCCACCGCCAAGAGGAAACTTTTTCCGTATCGGTCCTAGACGATTTTCGACGTGATATCACTGTAATATAGACGGTTTCTAACAATATATATCATAACACCAAACTCGCTACAATTATTATTTATCGAGTTATTAGCAAATAATGGACGGATGTGCTACTCCGTCGACAAAACTCTGGAAATTTTTCTAAGTCCCACCGCCAAGAGGAAACTTTTTCCCTATCGGTCCTAGACGATTTTCGACGTGATATCACTGTAATATAGACGGTTTCTAACAATATATATCATAACACCAAACTCGCTACAATTATTATTTATCGAGTTATTAGCAAATAATGGACGGATGTGCTACTCCGTCGACAAAACTCTGGAAATTTTTCTAAGTCCCACCGCTAAGAGGAAACTTTTTCCGTATCGGTCCTAGACGATTTTCGACGTGATATCACTGTAATATAGACGGTTTCTAACAATATATATCATAACACCAAACTCGCTACAATTATTATTTATCGAGTTATTAGCAAATAATGGACGGATGTGCTACTCCGTCGACAAAACTCTGGAAATTTTTCTAAGTCCCACCGCCAAGAGGAAACTTTTTCCCTATCGGTCCTAGACGATTTTCGACGTGATATCACTGTAATATAGACGGTTTCTAACAATATATATCATAACACCAAACTCGCTACAATTATTATTTATCGAGTTATTAGCAAATAATGGACGGATGTGCTACTCCGTCGGACGTTCGACGAAAATTTTTCTAAGTCCCACCGCCAAGAGGAAACTTTTTCCCTATCGGTCCTAGACGATTTTCGACGTGATATCACTGTAATATAGACGGTTTCTAACAATATATATCATAACACCAAACTCGCTACAATTATTATTTATCGAGTTATTAGCAAATAATGGACGGATGTGCTACTCCGTCGGACGTTCGACGAAAATTTTTCTAAGTCCCACCGCCAAGAGGAAACTTTTTCCGTATCGGTCCTAGACGATTTTCGACGTGATATCACTGTAATATAGACGGTTTCTAACAATATATATCATAACACCAAACTCGCTACAATTATTATTTATCGAGTTATTAGCAAATAATGGACGGATGTGCTACTCCGTCGGACGTTCGACGAAAATTTTTCTAAGTCCCACCGCTAAGAGGAAACTTTTTCCGTATCGGTCCTAGACGATTTTCGACGTGATATCACTGTAATATAGACGGTTTCTAACAATATGTATCATAACACCAAACTCGCTACAATTATTATTTATCGAGTTATTAGCAAATAATGGACGGATGTGCTACTCCGTCGACAAAACTCTGGAAATTTTTCTAAGTCCCACCGCTAAGAGGAAACTTTTTCCGTATCGGTCCTAGACGATTTTCGACGTGATATCACTGTAATATAGACGGTTTCTAACAATATATATCATAACACCAAACTCGCTACAATTATTATTTATCGAGTTATTAGCAAATAATGGACGGATGTGCTACTCCGTCGGACGTTCGACGAAAATTTTTCTAAGTCCCACCGCTAAGAGGAAACTTTTTCCGTATCGGTCCTAGACGATTTTCGACGTGATATCACTGTAATATAGACGGTTTCTAACAATATGTATCATAACACCAAACTCGCTACAATTATTATTTATCGAGTTATTAGCAAATAATGGACGGATGTGCTACTCCGTCGACAAAACTCTGGAAATTTTTCTAAGTCCCACCGCCAAGAGGAAACTTTTTCCCTATCGGTCCTAGACGATTTTCGACGTGATATCACTGTAATATAGACGGTTTCTAACAATATATATCATAACACCAAACTCGCTACAATTATTATTTATCGAGTTATTAGCAAATAATGGACGGATGTGCTACTCCGTCGACAAAACTCTGGAAATTTTTCTAAGTCCCACCGCCAAGAGGAAACTTTTTCCGTATCGGTCCTAGACGATTTTCGACGTGATATCACTGTAATATAGACGGTTTCTAACAATATATATCATAACACCAAACTCGCTACAATTATTATTTATCGAGTTATTAGCAAATAATGGACGGATGTGCTACTCCGTCGACAAAACTCTGGAAATTTTTCTAAGTCCCACCGCCAAGAGGAAACTTTTTCCCTATCGGTCCTAGACGATTTTCGACGTGATATCACTGTAATATAGACGGTTTCTAACAATATATATCATAACACCAAACTCGCTACAATTATTATTTATCGAGTTATTAGCAAATAATGGACGGATGTGCTACTCCGTCGACAAAACTCTGGAAATTTTTCTAAGTCCCACCGCTAAGAGGAAACTTTTTCCGTATCGGTCCTAGACGATTTTCGACGTGATATCACTGTAATATAGACGGTTTCTAACAATATATATCATAACACCAAACTCGCTACAATTATTATTTATCGAGTTATTAGCAAATAATGGACGGATGTGCTACTCCGTCGACAAAACTCTGGAAATTTTTCTAAGTCCCACCGCCAAGAGGAAACTTTTTCCCTATCGGTCCTAGACGATTTTCGACGTGATATCACTGTAATATAGACGGTTTCTAACAATATATATCATAACACCAAACTCGCTACAATTATTATTTATCGAGTTATTAGCAAATAATGGACGGATGTGCTACTCCGTCGGACGTTCGACGAAAATTTTTCTAAGTCCCACCGCCAAGAGGAAACTTTTTCCCTATCGGTCCTAGACGATTTTCGACGTGATATCACTGTAATATAGACGGTTTCTAACAATATATATCATAACACCAAACTCGCTACAATTATTATTTATCGAGTTATTAGCAAATAATGGACGGATGTGCTACTCCGTCGGACGTTCGACGAAAATTTTTCTAAGTCCCACCGCCAAGAGGAAACTTTTTCCGTATCGGTCCTAGACGATTTTCGACGTGATATCACTGTAATATAGACGGTTTCTAACAATATATATCATAACACCAAACTCGCTACAATTATTATTTATCGAGTTATTAGCAAATAATGGACGGATGTGCTACTCCGTCGGACGTTCGACGAAAATTTTTCTAAGTCCCACCGCTAAGAGGAAACTTTTTCCGTATCGGTCCTAGACGATTTTCGACGTGATATCACTGTAATATAGACGGTTTCTAACAATATGTATCATAACACCAAACTCGCTACAATTATTATTTATCGAGTTATTAGCAAATAATGGACGGATGTGCTACTCCGTCGACAAAACTCTGGAAATTTTTCTAAGTCCCACCGCTAAGAGGAAACTTTTTCCGTATCGGTCCTAGACGATTTTCGACGTGATATCACTGTAATATAGACGGTTTCTAACAATATATATCATAACACCAAACTCGCTACAATTATTATTTATCGAGTTATTAGCAAATAATGGACGGATGTGCTACTCCGTCGACAAAACTCTGGAAATTTTTCTAAGTCCCACCGCCAAGAGGAAACTTTTTCCGTATCGGTCCTAGACGATTTTCGACGTGATATCACTGTAATATAGACGGTTTCTAACAATATATATCATAACACCAAACTCGCTACAATTATTATTTATCGAGTTATTAGCAAATAATGGACGGATGTGCTACTCCGTCGACAAAACTCTGGAAATTTTTCTAAGTCCCACCGCCAAGAGGAAACTTTTTCCCTATCGGTCCTAGACGATTTTCGACGTGATATCACTGTAATATAGACGGTTTCTAACAATATATATCATAACACCAAACTCGCTACAATTATTATTTATCGAGTTATTAGCAAATAATGGACGGATGTGCTACTCCGTCGACAAAACTCTGGAAATTTTTCTAAGTCCCACCGCTAAGAGGAAACTTTTTCCGTATCGGTCCTAGACGATTTTCGACGTGATATCACTGTAATATAGACGGTTTCTAACAATATATATCATAACACCAAACTCGCTACAATTATTATTTATCGAGTTATTAGCAAATAATGGACGGATGTGCTACTCCGTCGACAAAACTCTGGAAATTTTTCTAAGTCCCACCGCCAAGAGGAAACTTTTTCCCTATCGGTCCTAGACGATTTTCGACGTGATATCACTGTAATATAGACGGTTTCTAACAATATATATCATAACACCAAACTCGCTACAATTATTATTTATCGAGTTATTAGCAAATAATGGACGGATGTGCTACTCCGTCGGACGTTCGACGAAAATTTTTCTAAGTCCCACCGCCAAGAGGAAACTTTTTCCCTATCGGTCCTAGACGATTTTCGACGTGATATCACTGTAATATAGACGGTTTCTAACAATATATATCATAACACCAAACTCGCTACAATTATTATTTATCGAGTTATTAGCAAATAATGGACGGATGTGCTACTCCGTCGGACGTTCGACGAAAATTTTTCTAAGTCCCACCGCCAAGAGGAAACTTTTTCCGTATCGGTCCTAGACGATTTTCGACGTGATATCACTGTAATATAGACGGTTTCTAACAATATATATCATAACACCAAACTCGCTACAATTATTATTTATCGAGTTATTAGCAAATAATGGACGGATGTGCTACTCCGTCGGACGTTCGACGAAAATTTTTCTAAGTCCCACCGCTAAGAGGAAACTTTTTCCGTATCGGTCCTAGACGATTTTCGACGTGATATCACTGTAATATAGACGGTTTCTAACAATATGTATCATAACACCAAACTCGCTACAATTATTATTTATCGAGTTATTAGCAAATAATGGACGGATGTGCTACTCCGTCGACAAAACTCTGGAAATTTTTCTAAGTCCCACCGCTAAGAGGAAACTTTTTCCGTATCGGTCCTAGACGATTTTCGACGTGATATCACTGTAATATAGACGGTTTCTAACAATATATATCATAACACCAAACTCGCTACAATTATTATTTATCGAGTTATTAGCAAATAATGGACGGATGTGCTACTCCGTCGACAAAACTCTGGAAATTTTTCTAAGTCCCACCGCCAAGAGGAAACTTTTTCCCTATCGGTCCTAGACGATTTTCGACGTGATATCACTGTAATATAGACGGTTTCTAACAATATATATCATAACACCAAACTCGCTACAATTATTATTTATCGAGTTATTAGCAAATAATGGACGGATGTGCTACTCCGTCGACAAAACTCTGGAAATTTTTCTAAGTCCCACCGCTAAGAGGAAACTTTTTCCGTATCGGTCCTAGACGATTTTCGACGTGATATCACTGTAATATAGACGGTTTCTAACAATATATATCATAACACCAAACTCGCTACAATTATTATTTATCGAGTTATTAGCAAATAATGGACGGATGTGCTACTCCGTCGACAAAACTCTGGAAATTTTTCTAAGTCCCACCGCCAAGAGGAAACTTTTTCCCTATCGGTCCTAGACGATTTTCGACGTGATATCACTGTAATATAGACGGTTTCTAACAATATATATCATAACACCAAACTCGCTACAATTATTATTTATCGAGTTATTAGCAAATAATGGACGGATGTGCTACTCCGTCGGACGTTCGACGAAAATTTTTCTAAGTCCCACCGCCAAGAGGAAACTTTTTCCCTATCGGTCCTAGACGATTTTCGACGTGATATCACTGTAATATAGACGGTTTCTAACAATATATATCATAACACCAAACTCGCTACAATTATTATTTATCGAGTTATTAGCAAATAATGGACGGATGTGCTACTCCGTCGGACGTTCGACGAAAATTTTTCTAAGTCCCACCGCCAAGAGGAAACTTTTTCCGTATCGGTCCTAGACGATTTTCGACGTGATATCACTGTAATATAGACGGTTTCTAACAATATATATCATAACACCAAACTCGCTACAATTATTATTTATCGAGTTATTAGCAAATAATGGACGGATGTGCTACTCCGTCGGACGTTCGACGAAAATTTTTCTAAGTCCCACCGCCAAGAGGAAACTTTTTCCCTATCGGTCCTAGACGATTTTCGACGTGATATCACTGTAATATAGACGGTTTCTAACAATATATATCATAACACCAAACTCGCTACAATTATTATTTATCGAGTTATTAGCAAATAATGGACGGATGTGCTACTCCGTCGACAAAACTCTGGAAATTTTTCTAAGTCCCACCGCCAAGAGGAAACTTTTTCCCTATCGGTCCTAGACGATTTTCGACGTGATATCACTGTAATATAGACGGTTTCTAACAATATATATCATAACACCAAACTCGCTACAATTATTATTTATCGAGTTATTAGCAAATAATGGACGGATGTGCTACTCCGTCGACAAAACTC
>NW_027489111.1:0-103494 GCF_050948215.1 Halictus rubicundus | reverse complement strand
GGATACGATATAGGATTTAATAGGATAGAGGATAGGATACGATAGAGGATAGGATAGGATAGGAGGATAGGATAGGATAGAGGATAGGATAGGATAGAGGATAGGATAGGATAGAGGATAGGATAGGATAGAGGATAGGATAGGACAGAGAATAGGATATAGGATTGGATAGGATAGCGGATAGGATAGGATAGAGGATAGGATAGGATAGAGGATAGGATATGATAGAGGATAGGATATAGGATTGGATAGGATAGAGGATAGGATAGGATAGTGGATAGGATAGGATAGAGCATAGGATATGATAGAGGATAGGATAGGATAGAGGATAGGATAGGATAGAGGATAGGATAGGATAGAGGATAGGATAGGATAGAGGATACGATATAGGATTGGATAGGATGGAGGATAGGATACGATAGAGGATAGGATAGGATAGAGAATAGGATATAGGATTGGATAGGATAGAGGATAGAATAGGATAGAGGATAGGATAGGATAGAGGATAGGATATGATACAGGATAGGATAGGATAGAGGATAGGATAGGATAGAGGATAGAATAGGATACAGGATAGGATAGGATATGATAGAGGATAGGATAGGATAGAGGATAGGATAGGATAGAGGATAGGATAGGATAGAGGATAGGATAGGATAGAGGATAGTATAGGATAGAGGATAGGATATAGGATTGGATAGGATAGAGGATAGAATAGGATAGAGGATAGGATAGGATAGAGGATAGGATATGATACAGGATAGGATAGGATAGAGCATAGGATAGGATAGAGGATAGAATAGGATACAGGATAGGATAGGATATGATAGAGGATAGGATAGGATAGAGGATAGGATAGGATAGAGGATAGGATAGGATAGAGGATAGGATAGGATAGAGGATAGTATAGGATAGAGGATAGGATAGGGTAGAGGATAGGATACGATAGAGGATAAGGATAGGATAGAGGATCGGATAGGATAGAGGATAGGATAGGATAGAGGATAGGATAGGATAGAGGATAGGATAGGATAGAGGATAGTATAGGATAGAGGATAGGATAGGGTAGAGGATAGGATACGATAGAGGATGAGGATACGATAGAGGATAGGATAGGATAGAGGATACGATATAGGATTTAATAGGATAGAGGATAGGATACGATAGAGGATAGGATAGGATAGAGGATAGGATAGGATAGAGGATAGGATAGGATAGAGGATGGGATAGGATAGAGGATAATATAGGATAGAGGATAGGATAGGATAGAGAATAGGATATAATAGAGGATAGGATAGGATAGAGGATAGGATAGGATAGAGGATAGGATACGATAGAGGATAAGGATAGGGTAGAGTATAGGATAGGATAGAGGATAGGATATGATAGAGGATACGATATAGGATTTAATAGGATAGATGATAGGATACGATAGAGGATAGGATAGGATAGAGGATAGGATAGGATAGAGGATAGGATAGGATAGAGGATGGGATAGGATAGAGGATAATATAGGATAGAGGATAGGATAGGATAGAGAATACGATATAATAGAGGATAGGATAGGATAGAGGATAGGATAGGATAGAGGATAGGATACGATAGAGGATAAGGATAGGGTAGAGTATAGGATAGGATAGAGGATGGGATAGGATAGAGGATAGGATAGGATAGAGGATAGAATAGGATAGAGGATAGGATAGGATAGAGGATAGGATATGATACAGGATAGGATAGGATAGAGGATAGGATTGGATAGAGGATAGGATAGGATACAGGATAGGATAGGATAGAGGATAGGATATGATAGAGGATAGGGCAGGATAGAGGATAGGATAGGATAGAGGATAGGATAGGATAGAGGATAGGATATGATACAGGATAGGATAGGATAGAGGATAGGATAGGATAGAGGATAGGATAGGATACAGGATAGGATAGGATAGAGGATAGGATATGATAGAGGATAGGATAGGATAGAGGATAGGATGGGATAGAGACTAGGATAGGATAGAGGATAGGATAGGATAGAGGATAGGATAGGATAGAGGATAGGATAGGATAGAGGATGGGATAGGATAGAGGATAATATAGGATAGAGGATAGGATAGGATAGAGGATAGGATAGAATTGAGGATAGGATAGGATAGAGGATAGGATATGATAGAGGATAGGATAGGATAGAGGATAGGATAGGATAGAGGATAGGATAGGATAGAGGATAGGATAGGATAGAGAATAGGATAGGATAGAGAGGATAGGATAGGATAGTGGATAGGATAGGATAGAGGATAGGATAGCATAGAGGATAGGATAGGATAGGATAGAGGATAATATAGGATAGAGGATAGGATATGATAGAGGATAGGATAGGATAGAGGATAGGATAGGATAGAGGATAGGATAGGATAGAGGATAGGATAGGATAGAGGATACGATATAGGATTTAATAGGATAGAGGATTTAATAGGATAGAGGATAGGATACGATAGAGGATAGGATAGGATAGAGGATAGGATAGGATAGAGGATAGGATAGGATAGAGGGTAGGATAGGATAGAGGATAGTATAGGATAGAGGATAGGATACGATAGAGGATAGGATAGGATAGAGGATAGGATAGGATAGAGGATAGGATAGGATAGAGGATAGGTTAGGATAGAGGATAGGATAGGATAGAGGATAGGATAGGACAGAGAATAGGATATAGGATTGGATAGGATAGCGGATAGGATAGGATAGAGGATAGGATAGGATAGAGGATAGGATATGATAGAGGATAGGATATAGGATTGGATAGGATAGAGGATAGGATAGGATAGTGGATAGGATAGGATAGAGTATAGGATATGATAGAGGATAGGATAGGATAGAGGATAGGATAGGATAGAGGATAGGATAGGATAGAGGATAGGATAGGATAGAGGATACGATATAGGATTGGATAGGATGGAGGATAGGATACGATTGAGGATAGGATAGGATAGAGAATAGGATATAGGATTGGATAGGATAGAGGATAGAATAGGATAGAGGATAGGATAGGATAGAGGATAGGATATGATACAGGATAGGATAGGATAGAGGATAGGATAGGATAGAGGATAGAATAGGATACAGGATAGGATAGGATATGATAGAGGATAGGATAGGATAGAGGATAGGATAGGATAGAGGATAGGATAGGATAGAGGATAGGATAGGATGGAGGATACGATATAGGATTTAATAGGATAGAGGATTTAATAGGATACAGGATAGGATACGATAGAGGATAGGATAGGATAGAGGATAGGATAGGATAGAGGATAGGATAGGATAGAGGATAGGATAGGATAGAGGATAGGATAGGATAGAGGATACGATATAGGATTTAATAGGATAGAGGATTTAATAGGATAGAGGATAGGATATGATAGAGGATACGATATAGGATTTAATAGGATAGAGGATAGGATAGGATAGAGGATAGGATAGGATAGAGGATGGGATAGGATAGAGGATAATATAGGATAGAGGATAGGATAGGATAGAGGATAGGATAGGATAGAGGATAGGATAGGATAGAGGATAGGATACGATAGAGGATAGGATAGGATAGAGGATACGATATAGGATTTAATAGGATAGAGGATAGGATACGATACAGGACAGGATAGGATAGAGGATAGGATAGGATAGAGGATAGGATAGGATAGTGGATAGGATAGGATAGAGCATAGGATATGATAGAGGATAGGATAGGATAGAGGATAGGATAGGATAGAGGATAGGATAGGATAGAGGATAGGATAGGATAGAGGATACGATATAGGATTGGATAGGATGGAGGATAGGATACGATAGAGGATAGGATAGGATAGAGAATAGGATATAGGATTGGATAGGATAGAGGATAGAATAGGATAGAGGATAGGATAGGATAGGATAGAGGATAGGATAGGATAGAGGATAGAATAGGATACAGGATAGGATAGGATAGAGGATAGGATATGATAGAGGATAGGATAGGATAGAGGATAGGATAGGATAGAGGATAGGATAGGATAGAGGATAGTATAGGATAGAGGATAGGATAGGATAGAGGATAGGATATTATAGAGGATAGGATAGGATAGAGGATAGGATATGATAGAGGATACGATATAGGATTTAATAGGATAGATGATAGGATACGATAGAGTATAGGATAGGATAGGATAGAGGATAATATAGGATAGAGGATAGGATAGGATAGAGGATAGGATAGGATAGAGGATAGGATAGGATAGAGGATAGGATAGGATAGAGGATTGGATAGGATAGAGGATAGGATAGGATAGAGGATAGGATAGGATAGAGGATAGGATAGGATAGAGGATAGGATAGGATAGAGGATAGGATAGGATAGAGGATAGGATAGGATAGAGGATAGGATAGGATAGAGGATAAGATATAGGATTCAATAGGATAGAGGATAGGATACGATAGAGGATAGGATAGGATAGAGGATGGGATAGGATAGAGGATAGGATAGGATAGAGGATAGAATAGGATAGAGGATAGGATAGGATAGAGGATAGGATATGATACAGGATAGGATAGGATAGAGGATAGGATTGGATAGAGGATAGGATAGGATACAGGATAGGATAGGATAGAGGATAGGATATGATAGAGGATAGGGCAGGATAGAGGTTAGGATAGGATAGAGGATAGGATAGGATAGAGGATAGGATATGATACAGGATAGGATAGGATAGAGGATAGGATAGGATAGAGGATAGGATAGGACAGAGAATAGGATATAGGATTGGATAGGATAGCGGATAGGATAGGATAGAGGATAGGATAGGATAGAGGATAGGATATGATAGAGGATAGGATATAGGATTGGATAGGATAGAGGATAGGATAGGATAGTGGATAGGATAGGATAGAGCATAGGATATGATAGAGGATAGGATAGGATAGAGGATAGGATAGGATAGAGGATAGGATAGGATAGAGGATAGGATAGGATAGAGGATACGATATAGGATTGGATAGGATGGAGGATAGGATACGATAGAGGATAGGATAGGATAGAGAATAGGATATAGGATTGGATAGGATAGAGGATAGAATAGGATAGAGGATAGGATAGGATAGGATAGAGGATAGGATAGGATAGAGGATAGAATAGGATACAGGATAGGATAGGATAGAGGATAGGATATGATAGAGGATAGGATAGGATAGAGGATAGGATAGGATAGAGGATAGGATAGGATAGAGGATAGGATAGGATAGAGGATAGTATAGGATAGAGGATAGGATAGGATAGAGGATAGGATATTATAGAGGATAGGATAGGATAGAGGATAGGATATGATAGAGGATACGATATAGGATTTAATAGGATAGATGATAGGATACGATAGAGTATAGGATAGGATAGGATAGAGGATAATATAGGATAGAGGATAGGATAGGATAGAGGATAGGATAGGATAGAGGATAGGATAGGATAGAGGATAGGATAGGATAGAGGATTGGATAGGATAGAGGATAGGATAGGATAGAGGATAGGATAGGATAGAGGATAGGATAGGATAGAGGATAGGATAGGATAGAGGATAGGATAGGATAGAGGATAGGATAGGATAGAGGATAAGATATAGGATTCAATAGGATAGAGGATAGGATACGATAGAGGATAGGATAGGATAGAGGATGGGATAGGATAGAGGATAGGATAGGATAGAGGATAGAATAGGATAGAGGATAGGATAGGATAGAGGATAGGATATGATACAGGATAGGATAGGATAGAGGATAGGATTGGATAGAGGATAGGATAGGATACAGGATAGGATAGGATAGAGGATAGGATATGATAGAGGATAGGGCAGGATAGAGGATAGGATAGGATAGAGGATAGGATAGGATAGAGGATAGGATATGATACAGGATAGGATAGGATAGAGGATAGGATAGGATAGAGGATAGGATAGGATACAGGATAGGATAGGATAGAGGATAGGATATGATAGAGGATAGGATAGGATAGAGGATAGGATAGGATAGAGACTAGGATAGGATAGAGGATAGGATAGGATAGAGGATAGGATAGGATAGAGGATAGGATAGGATAGAGGATGGGATAGGATAGAGGATAATATAGGATAGAGGATAGGATAGGATAGAGGATAGGATAGAATTGAGGATAGGATAGGATAGAGGATAGGATATGATAGAGGATAGGATAGGATAGAGGATAGGATAGGATAGAGGATAGGATAGGATAGAGGATAGGATAGGATAGAGGATAGGATAGGATAGAGAATAGGATAGGATAGAGAGGATAGGATAGGATAGTGGATAGGATAGGATAGAGGATAGGATAGCATAGAGGATAGGATAGGATAGGATAGAGGATAATATAGGATAGAGGATAGGATATGATAGAGGATAGGATAGGATAGAGGATAGGATAGGATAGAGGATAGGATAGGATAGAGGATAGGATAGGATAGAGGATACGATATAGGATTTAATAGGATAGAGGATTTAATAGGATAGAGGATAGGATACGATAGAGGATAGGATAGGATAGAGGATAGGATAGGATAGAGGATAGGATAGGATAGAGGGTAGGATAGGATAGAGGATAGTATAGGATAGAGGATAGGATAGGGTAGAGGATAGGATACGATAGAGGATAAGGTTAGGATAGAGGATAGGATAGGATAGAGGATACGATATAGGATTTAATAGGATAGAGGATAGGATACGATAGAGGATAGGATAGGATAGAGGATAGGATAGGATAGAGGATAGGATAGGATAGAGGATAGGATAGGACAGAGAATAGGATATAGGATTGGATAGGATAGCGGATAGGATAGGATAGAGGATAGGATAGGATAGAGGATAGGATATGATAGAGGATAGGATATAGGATTGGATAGGATAGAGGATAGGATAGGATAGTGGATAGGATAGGATAGAGCATAGGATATGATAGAGGATAGGATAGGATAGAGGATAGGATAGGATAGAGGATAGGATAGGATAGAGGATACGATATAGGATTGGATAGGATGGAGGATAGGATACGATAGAGGATAGGATAGGATAGAGAATAGGATATAGGATTGGATAGGATAGAGGATAGAATAGGATAGAGGATAGGATAGGATAGAGGATAGGATATGATACAGGATAGGATAGGATAGAGGATAGGATAGGATAGAGGATAGAATAGGATACAGGATAGGATAGGATAGAGGATAGGATATGATAGAGGATAGGATAGGATAGAGGATAGGATAGGATAGAGGATAGGATAGGATAGAGGATAGGATAGGATAGAGGATAGTATAGGATAGAGGATAGGATAGGGTAGAGGATAGGATACGATAGTGGATAAGGATAGGATAGAGGATAGGATAGGATAGAGGATAGGATAGGATAGAGGAGAGGATAGGATAGAGGATAGGATAGGATAGAGGATAGTATAGGATAGAGGATAGGATAGGGTAGAGGATAGGATACGATAGAGGATAAGGATACGATAGAGGATATGATAGGATAGAGGATACGATATAGGATTTAATAGGATAGAGGATAGGATACGATAGAGGATAGGATAGGATAGAGGATAGGATAGGATAGAGGATAGGATAGGATAGAGGATGGGATAGGATAGAGGATAATATAGGATAGAGGATAGGATAGGATAGAGAATAGGATATAATAGAGGATAGGATAGGATAGAGGATAGGATAGGATAGAGGATAGGATACGATAGAGGATAAGGATAGGATAGAGTATAGGATAGGATAGAGGATAGGATATGATAGAGGATACGATATAGGATTTAATAGGATAGATGATAGGATACGATAGAGTATAGGATAGGATAGGATAGAGGATAGGATAGGATAGAGGATAGGATAGGATAGAGGATAGGATAGGATAGAGGATAGGATAGGATAGAGGATAGGATAGGTTAGAGGATAGGATAGGATAGAGGATAGGATAGGATAGAGGATAGGATAGGATAGAGGATAGGATAGGATACAGGATAGGATATGATAGAGGATAGGACAGGATAGAGGATAGGATAGGATAGAGGATAGGATAGGATAGAGGATAGGATATGATACAGGATAGGATAGGATAGAGGATAGGATTGGATAGAGGATAGGATAGGATACAGGATAGGATAGGATAGAGGATAGGATATGATAGAGGATAGGGCAGGATAGAGGATAGGATAGGATAGAGGATAGGATAGGATAGAGGATAGGATATGATACAGGATAGGATAGGATAGAGGATAGGATAGGATAGAGGATAGGATAGGACAGAGAATAGGATATAGGATTGGATAGGATAGCGGATAGGATAGGATAGAGGATAGGATAGGATAGAGGATAGGATATGATAGAGGATAGGATATAGGATTGGATAGGATAGAGGATAGGATAGGATAGTGGATAGGATAGGATAGAGCATAGGATATGATAGAGGATAGGATAGGATAGAGGATAGGATAGGATAGAGGATAGGATAGGATAGAGGATAGGATAGGATAGAGGATACGATATAGGATTGGATAGGATGGAGGATAGGATACGATAGAGGATAGGATAGGATAGAGAATAGGATATAGGATTGGATAGGATAGAGGATAGAATAGGATAGAGGATAGGATAGGATAGGATAGAGGATAGGATAGGATAGAGGATAGAATAGGATACAGGATAGGATAGGATAGAGGATAGGATATGATAGAGGATAGGATAGGATAGAGGATAGGATAGGATAGAGGATAGGATAGGATAGAGGATAGGATAGGATAGAGGATAGTATAGGATAGAGGATAGGATAGGATAGAGGATAGGATATTATAGAGGATAGGATAGGATAGAGGATAGGATATGATAGAGGATACGATATAGGATTTAATAGGATAGATGATAGGATACGATAGAGTATAGGATAGGATAGGATAGAGGATAATATAGGATAGAGGATAGGATAGGATAGAGGATAGGATAGGATAGAGGATAGGATAGGATAGAGGATAGGATAGGATAGAGGATTGGATAGGATAGAGGATAGGATAGGATAGAGGATAGGATAGGATAGAGGATAGGATAGGATAGAGGATAGGATAGGATAGAGGATAGGATAGGATAGAGGATAGGATAGGATAGAGGATAAGATATAGGATTCAATAGGATAGAGGATAGGATACGATAGAGGATAGGATAGGATAGAGGATGGGATAGGATAGAGGATAGGATAGGATAGAGGATAGAATAGGATAGAGGATAGGATAGGATAGAGGATAGGATATGATACAGGATAGGATAGGATAGAGGATAGGATTGGATAGAGGATAGGATAGGATACAGGATAGGATAGGATAGAGGATAGGATATGATAGAGGATAGGGCAGGATAGAGGATAGGATAGGATAGAGGATAGGATAGGATAGAGGATAGGATATGATACAGGATAGGATAGGATAGAGGATAGGATAGGATAGAGGATAGGATAGGATACAGGATAGGATAGGATAGAGGATAGGATATGATAGAGGATAGGATAGGATAGAGGATAGGATAGGATAGAGACTAGGATAGGATAGAGGATAGGATAGGATAGAGGATAGGATAGGATAGAGGATAGGATAGGATAGAGGATGGGATAGGATAGAGGATAATATAGGATAGAGGATAGGATAGGATAGAGGATAGGATAGAATTGAGGATAGGATAGGATAGAGGATAGGATATGATAGAGGATAGGATAGGATAGAGGATAGGATAGGATAGAGGATAGGATAGGATAGAGGATAGGATAGGATAGAGGATAGGATAGGATAGAGAATAGGATAGGATAGAGAGGATAGGATAGGATAGTGGATAGGATAGGATAGAGGATAGGATAGCATAGAGGATAGGATAGGATAGGATAGAGGATAATATAGGATAGAGGATAGGATATGATAGAGGATAGGATAGGATAGAGGATAGGATAGGATAGAGGATAGGATAGGATAGAGGATAGGATAGGATAGAGGATACGATATAGGATTTAATAGGATAGAGGATTTAATAGGATAGAGGATAGGATACGATAGAGGATAGGATAGGATAGAGGATAGGATAGGATAGAGGATAGGATAGGATAGAGGGTAGGATAGGATAGAGGATAGTATAGGATAGAGGATAGGATAGGGTAGAGGATAGGATACGATAGAGGATAAGGTTAGGATAGAGGATAGGATAGGATAGAGGATACGATATAGGATTTAATAGGATAGAGGATAGGATACGATAGAGGATAGGATAGGATAGAGGATAGGATAGGATAGAGGATAGGATAGGATAGAGGATAGGATAGGACAGAGAATAGGATATAGGATTGGATAGGATAGCGGATAGGATAGGATAGAGGATAGGATAGGATAGAGGATAGGATATGATAGACGATAGGATATAGGATTGGATAGGATAGAGGATAGGATAGGATAGTGGATAGGATAGGATAGAGCATAGGATATGATAGAGGATAGGATAGGATAGAGGATAGGATAGGATAGAGGATAGGATAGGATAGAGGATACGATATAGGATTGGATAGGATGGAGGATAGGATACGATAGAGGATAGGATAGGATAGAGAATAGGATATAGGATTGGATAGGATAGAGGATAGAATAGGATAGAGGATAGGATAGGATAGAGGATAGGATATGATACAGGATAGGATAGGATAGAGGATAGGATAGGATAGAGGATAGAATAGGATACAGGATAGGATAGGATAGAGGATAGGATATGATAGAGGATAGGATAGGATAGAGGATAGGATAGGATAGAGGATAGGATAGGATAGAGGATAGGATAGGATAGAGGAGAGGATAGGATAGAGGATAGGATAGGATAGAGGATAGTATAGGATAGAGGATAGGATAGGGTAGAGGATAGGATACGATAGAGGATAAGGATACGATAGAGGATATGATAGGATAGAGGATACGATATAGGATTTAATAGGATAGAGGATAGGATACGATAGAGGATAGGATAGGATAGAGGATAGGATAGGATAGAGGATAGGATAGGATAGAGGATGGGATAGGATAGAGGATAATATAGGATAGAGGATAGGATAGGATAGAGAATAGGATATAATAGAGGATAGGATAGGATAGAGGATAGGATAGGATAGAGGATAGGATACGATAGAGGATAAGGATAGGATAGAGTATAGGATAGGATAGAGGATAGGATATGATAGAGGATACGATATAGGATTTAATAGGATAGATGATAGGATACGATAGAGTATAGGATAGGATAGGATAGAGGATAGGATAGGATAGAGGATAGGATAGGATAGAGGATAGGATAGGATAGAGGATAGGATAGGATAGAGGATAGGATAGGTTAGAGGATAGGATAGGATAGAGGATAGGATAGGATAGAGGATAGGATAGGATAGAGGATAGGATAGGATACAGGATAGGATATGATAGAGGATAGGACAGGATAGAGGATAGGATAGGATAGAGGATAGGATAGGATAGAGGATAGGATATGATACAGGATAGGATAGGATAGAGGATAGGATAGGATAGAGGATAGGATAGGATACAGGATAGGATAGGATAGAGGATAGGATATGATAGAGGATAGGATAGGATAGAGGATAGGATAGGATAGAGACTAGGATAGGATAGAGGATAGGATAGGATAGAGGATAGGATAGGATAGAGGATAGGATAGGATAGAGGATGGGATAGGATAGAGGATAATATAGGATAGAGGATAGGATAGGATAGAGGATAGGATAGAATTGAGGATAGGATAGGATAGAGGATAGGATATGATAGAGGATAGGATAGGATAGAGGATAGGATAGGATAGAGGATAGGATAGGATAGAGGATAGGATAGGATAGAGGATAGGATAGGATAGAGAATAGGATAGGATAGAGAGGATAGGATAGGATAGTGGTTAGGATAGGATAGAGGATAGGATAGGATAGAGGATAGGATAGGATAGGATAGAGGATAATATAGGATAGAGGATAGGATAGGATAGAGGATAGGATAGGATAGAGGATAGGATAGGATAGAGGATACGATATAGGATTTAATAGGATAGAGGATTTAATAGGATAGAGGATAGGATACGATAGAGGATAGGATAGGATAGAGGATAGGAGAGGATAGAGGATGGGATAGGATAGAGGATAGGATAGGATAGAGGATAGAATAGGATAGAGGATAGGATAGGATAGAGGATAGGATAGGATAGGATAGAGGATAGGATAGGATAGAGGATAGGATAGGACAGAGGATAGGATAGGATAGAGGATAGGATAGGATAGAGGATAGGATAGGATAGGATAGGATAGAGGATAGGATAGGATAGAGGATAGGATAGGACAGAGGATAGGATAGGATAGAGGATAGGATAGGATAGAGGATAGGATAGGATAGAGGATAGGATACGATAGAGGATAGGATATGATAGAGGATAGGATAGGATAGAGGATAGGATAGGATAGAGGATAGGATATGATAGAGGATAGGATAGGATAGAGGACAGGATAGGATAGAGGGTAGGATAGGATAGAGGATAGGATAGGACAGAGGATAGGATAGGATAGAGGATAGGATAGGATAGAGGATAGGATAGGATAGAGGATAGGATAGGATAGAGGATAGGATAGGATAGAGGATAGGATAGGATAGAAGATACGATATAGGATTTAATAGGATAGAGGATAGGATACGATAGAGGATACGATAGGATAGAGGATAGAATAGGATAGAGAATAGGATAGGATAGAGGATAGGATAGGATAGAGGATAGGATAGGATAGAGGATAGGATAGGATAGAGGATAGGATAGGATAGAGGATGGGATAGGATAGAGGATAATATAGGATAGAGGATAGGATAGGATAGAGGATAGGATAGGATTGAGGATAGGATAGGATAGAGGATAGGATATGATAGAGGATAGGATAGGATAGAGGATAGGATAGGATAGAGGATAGGATAGGATAGAGGATAGGATAGGATAGAGAATAGGATAGGATAGAGGATAGGATAGGATAGAGGATAGGATAGGATAGAGGATAGGATAGGATAGAGGATAGGATAGGATGGAGGATAGGATAGGATACACGATAGGATAGGATAGAGGATAGGATATGATAGAGGATAGGATAGGATAGAGGATAGGATAGGATAGAGAATAGGATAGGATAGAGGATAGGATAGGATAGAGGATAGGATAGGATAGAGGATAGGATAGGATAGAGGATAGGATAGGATAGAGGATGGGATCGGATAGAGGATAATATAGGATAGAGGATAGGATAGGATAGAGGATAGGATAGGATTGAGGATAGGATAGGATAGAGGATAGGATATGATAGAGGATAGGATAGGATAGAGGATAGGATAGGATAGAGGATAGGATAGGATAGAGGATAGGATAGGATAGAGGATAGGATACGATAGAGGATAGGATAGGATAGAGGGTAGGATAGGATAGAGGATAGTATAGGATAGAGGATAGGATAGGGTAGAGGATAGGATACGATAGAGGATAAGGTTAGGATAGAGGATAGGATAGGATAGAGGATAGGATAGGATGGACGATAGGATAGGATAGAGGATAGGATATGATAGAGGATAGGATATAGGATTGGATAGGATAGAGGATAGGATAGGATAGAGGATAGGATATTATAGAGGATAGGATAGGATTGAGGATAGGATATGATACAGGATAGGATAGGATAGAGGATAGGATAGGATGGAGGATAGGATAGGATACAGGATAGGATAGGATAGAGGATAGGATATGATAGAGGATAGGATAGGATAGAGGATAGGATAGGATAGAGAATAGGATAGGATAGAGGATAGGATAGGATAGAGGATAGGATAGGATAGAGGATAGGATAGGATAGAGGATGGGATAGGATAGAGGATAATATAGGATAGAGGATAGGATAGGATAGAGGATAGGATAGGATAGAGGATAGGATAGGATAGAGGATAGGATACGATAGAGGATAGGATAGAATAGAGGATACGATATAGGATTTAATAGGATAGAGGATAGGATACGATAGAGGATAGGATAGGATAGAGGATAGGATAGGATAGAGGATAGGATAGGATAGAGGATAGGATAGGACAGAGAATAGGATATAGGATTGGATAGGATAGCGGATAGGATAGGATAGAGGATAGGATAGGATAGAGGATAGGATATGATAGAGGATAGGATATAGGATTGGATAGGATAGAGGATAGGATAGGATAGTGGATAGGATAGGATAGAGCATAGGATATGATAGAGGATAGGATAGGATAGAGGATAGGATAGGATAGAGGATAGGATAGGATAGAGGATAGGATAGGATAGAGGATACGATATAGGATTGGATAGGATGGAGGATAGGATACGATAGAGGATAGGATAGGATAGAGAATAGGATATAGGATTGGATAGGATAGAGGATAGAATAGGATAGAGAATAGGATAGGATACAGGATAGGATATGATACGGGATAGGATAGGATAGAGGATAGGATAGGATAGAGGATAGAATAGGATACAGGATAGGATAGGATAGAGGATAGGATATGATAGAGGATAGGATAGGATAGAGGATAGGATAGGATAGAGGATAGGATAGGATAGAGGATAGGATAGGATAGAGGATAGTATAGGATAGAGGATAGGATAGGATAGAGGATAGGATATTATAGAGGATAGGATAGGATTGAGGATAGGATATGATACAGGATAGGATAGGATAGAGGATAGGATAGGATGGAGGATAGGATAGGATACAGGATAGGATAGGATAGAGGATAGGATATGATAGAGGATAGGTTAGGATAGAGGATAGGATAGGATAGAGAATAGGATAGGATAGAGGATAGGATAGGATAGAGGATAGGATAGGATAGAGGATAGGATAGGATAGAGGATGGGATAGGATAGAGGATAATATAGGATAGAGGATAGGATAGGATAGAGGATAGGATAGGATAGAGGATAGGATAGGATAGAGGATAGGATACGATAGAGGATAGGATAGAATAGAGGATACGATATAGGATTTAATAGGATAGAGGATAGGATACGATAGAGGATAGGATAGGATAGAGGATAGGATAGGATAGAGGATTGGATAGGATAGAGGATAGGATAGGACAGAGGATAGGATAGGACAGAGAATAGGATATAGGATTGGATAGGATAGCGGATAGGATAGGATAGAGGATAGGATAGGATAGAGGATAGGATATAGGATTGGATAGGATAGAGGATAGGATAGGATAGTGGATAGGATAGGATAGAGCATAGGATATGATAGAGGATAGGATAGGATAGAGGATAGGATAGGATAGAGGATACGATATAGGATTGGATAGGATGGAGGATAGGATACGATAGAGGATAGGATAGGATAGAGAATAGGATATAGGATTGGATAGGATAGAGGATAGAATAGGATAGAGGATAGGATAGGATAGAGGATAGGATATGATACAGGATAGGATAGGATAGAGGATAGAATAGGATAGAGGATAGAATAGGATACAGGATAGGATAGGATAGAGGATAGGATATGATAGAGGATAGGATAGGATAGAGGATAGGATAGGATAGAGGATAGGATAGGATAGAGGATAGGATAGGATAGAGGATAGTGTAGGATAGACGATAGGATAGGGTAGAGGATAGGATACGATAGAGGATAAGGATAGGATAGAGGATAGGATAGGATAGAGGATAGGATAGGATAGAGGATAGGATAGGATAGAGGATAGGATAGGATAGAGGATAGGATAGGATAGAGGATAGGATAGGATAGAGGATAGTATAGGATAGAGGATAGGATAGGGTAGAGGATAGGATACGATAGAGGATAAGGATACGATAGAGGATAGGATAGGATAGAGGATACGATATAGGATTTAATAGGATAGAGGATAGGATACGATAGAGGATAGGATAGGATAGAGGATAGGATAGGATAGAGGATAGGATAGGATAGAGGATAGGATAGGATAGAGGATAGGATAGGATAGAGGATAGGATAGGACAGAGAATAGGATATAGGATTGGATAGGATAGCGGATAGGATAGGATAGAGGATAGGATAGGATAGAGGATAGGATATGATAGAGGATAGGATATAGGATTGGATAGGATAGAGGATAGGATAGGATAGTGGATAGGATAGGATAGAGCATAGGATATGATAGAGGATAGGATAGGATAGAGGATAGGATAGGATAGAGGATAGGATAGGATAGAGGATAGAATAGGATACAGGATAGGATAGGATAGAGGATAGGATATGATAGAGGATAGGATAGGATAGAGGATAGGATATGATACAGGATAGGATAGGATAGAGGATAGGATAGGATAGAGGATAGAATAGGATACAGGATAGGATAGGATAGAGGATAGGATATGATAGAGGATAGGATAGGATAGAGGATAGGATAGGATAGAGGATAGGATAGGATAGAGGATAGGATAGGATAGAGGATAGTATAGGATAGAGGATAGGATAGGGTAGAGGATAGGATACGATAGAGGATAAGGATAGGATAGAGGATAGGATAGGATAGAGGATAGGATAGGATAGAGGATAGGATAGGATAGAGGATAGGATAGGATAGAGGATAGGATAGGATAGAGGATAGGATAGGATAGAGGATAGTATAGGATAGAGGATAGGATAGGATAGAGGATAGGATACGATAGAGGATAAGGATACGATAGAGGATAGGATAGGATAGAGGATACGATATAGGATTTAATAGGATAGAGGATAGGATACGATAGAGGATAGGATAGGATAGAGGATAGGATAGGATAGAGGATAGGATAGGATAGAGGATGGGATAGGATAGAGGATAATATAGGATAGAGGATAGGATAGGATAGAGAATAGGATATAATAGAGGATAGGATAGGATAGAGGATAGGATAGGATAGAGGATAGGATACGATAGAGGATAAGGATAGGGTAGAGTATAGGATAGGATAGAGGATAGGATATGATAGAGGATACGATATAGGATTTAATAGGATAGATGATAGGATACGATAGAGTATAGGATAGGATAGGATAGAGGATAATATTGGATAGAGGATAGGATAGGATAGAGGATAGGATAGGATAGAGGATAGGATAGGATAGAGGATAGGATAGGATAGAGGATAGGATAGGATAGAGGATAGGATAGGATAGAGGATAGGATAGGATAGAGGATAGGATAGGATAGAGGATAGGATAGGATAGAGGATAGGATAGGATAGAGGATAGGATAGGATAGAGGATAAGATATAGGATTCAATAGGATAGAGGATAGGATACGATAGAGGATAGGATAGGATAGAGGATGGGATAGGATAGAGGATAGGATAGGATAGAGTATAGAATAGGATAGAGGATAGGATAGGATAGAGGATAGGATATGATACAGGATAGGATAGGATAGAGGATAGGATAGGATAGAGGATAGGATAGGATACAGGATAGGATAGGATAGAGGATAGGATATGATAGAGGATAGGGCAGGATAGAGGATAGGATAGGATAGAGGATAGGATAGGATAGAGGATAGGATATGATACAGGATAGGATAGGATAGAGGATAGGATAGGATAGAGGATAGGATAGGATACAGGATAGGATAGGATAGAGGATAGGATATGATAGAGGATAGGATAGGATAGAGGATAGGATAGGATAGAGACTAGGATAGGATAGAGGATAGGATAGGATAGAGGATAGGATAGGATAGAGGATAGGATAGGATAGAGGATGGGATAGGATAGAGGATAATATAGGATAGAGGATAGGATAGGATAGAGGATAGGATAGAATTGGGGATAGGATAGGATAGAGGATAGGATATGATAGAGGATAGGATAGGATAGAGGATAGGATAGGATAGAGGATAGGATAGGATAGAGGATAGGATAGGATAGAGGATAGGATAGGATAGAGAATAGGATAGGATAGAGAGGATAGGATAGGATAGTGGATAGGATAGGATAGAGGATAGGATAGGATAGAGGATAGGATAGGATAGGATAGAGGATAATATAGGATAGAGGATAGGATAGGATAGAGGATAGGATAGGATAGAGGATAGGATAGGATAGAGGATAGGATAGGATAGAGGATAGGATAGGATAGAGGATACGATATAGGATTTAATAGGATAGAGGATTTAATAGGATAGAGGATAGGATACGATAGAGGATAGGATAGGATAGAGGATAGGATAGGATAGAGGATAGGATAGGATAGAGGGTAGGATAGGATAGAGGATAGTATAGGATAGAGGATAGGATAGGGTAGAGGATAGGATACGATAGAGGATAAGGTTAGGATAGAGGATAGGATAGGATAGAGGATAGGATAGGATGGACGATAGGATAGGATAGAGGATAGGATATGATAGAGGATAGGATATAGGATTGGATAGGATAGAGGATAGGATAGGATAGAGGATAGGATATTATAGAGGATAGGATAGGATTGAGGATAGGATATGATACAGGATAGGATAGGATAGAGGATAGGATAGGAATGAGGATACGATATAGGATTTAATAGGATAGAGGATTTAATAGGATAGAGGATAGGATACGATAGAGGATAGGATATGATAGGGGATAGGATAGGATAGAGGATAGGATAGGATAGAGGATAGGATAGGATAGAGGATAGGATAGGATAGAGGATACGATATAGGATTTAATAGGATAGAGGATTTAATAGGATAGAGGATAGGATACGATAGAGGATAGGATAGGATAGAGGATAGGATAGGATAGAGGATAGGATAGGATAGAGGATAGGATAGGATAGAGGATGGGATAGGATAGAGGATAATATAGGATAGAGGATAGGATAGGATAGAGGATAGGATAGGATAGAGGATAGGATAGGATAGAGGATAGGATACGATAGAGGATAGGATAGAATAGAGGATACGATATAGGATTTAATAGGATAGAGGATAGGATACGATACAGGACAGGATAGGATAGAGGATAGGATAGGATAGAGGATAGGATAGGATAGAGGATAGGATAGGACAGAGAATAGGATATAGGATTGGATAGGATAGCGGATAGGATAGGATAGAGGATAGGATAGGATAGAGGATAGGATATGATAGAGGATAGGATATAGGATTGGATAGGATAGAGGATAGGATAGGATAGTGGATAGGATAGGATAGAGCGTAGGATATGATAGAGGATAGGATAGGATAGAGGATAGGATAGGATAGAGGATAGGATAGGATAGAGGATAGGATAGGATAGAGGATACGATATAGGATTGGATAGGATGGAGGATAGGATACGATAGAGGATAGGATAGGATAGAGAATAGGATATAGGATTGGATAGGATAGAGGATAGAATAGGATAGAGGATAGGATAGGATAGAGGATAGGATATGATACGGGATAGGATAGGATAGAGGATAGGATAGGATAGAGGATAGAATAGGATACAGGATAGGATAGGATAGAGGATAGGATATGATAGAGGATAGGATAGGATAGAGGATAGGATAGGATAGAGGATAGGATAGGATAGAGGATAGGATAGGATAGAGGATAGTATAGGATAGAGGATAGGATAGGATAGAGGATAGGATATTATAGAGGATAGGATAGGATTGAGGATAGGATATGATACAGGATAGGATAGGATAGAGGATAGGATAGGATGCAGGATAGGATAGGATACAGGATAGGATAGGATAGAGGATAGGATATGATAGAGGATAGGATAGGATAGAGGATAGGATAGGATAGAGAATAGGATAGGATAGAGGATAGGATAGGATAGAGGATAGGATAGGATAGAGGATAGGATAGGATAGAGGATGGGATAGGATAGAGGGTAATATAGGATAGAGGATAGGATAGGATAGAGGATAGCATAGGATAGAGGATAGGATAGGATAGAGGATAGGATACGATAGAGGATAGGATAGGATAGAGGATACGATATAGGATTTAATAGGATAGAGGATAGGATACGATAGAGGATAGGATAGGATAGAGGATAGGATAGGATAGAGGATAGGATAGGATAGAGGATAGGATAGGACAGAGAATAGGATATAGGATTGGATAGGATAGCGGATAGGATAGGATAGAGGATAGGATAGGATAGAGGATAGGATATGATAGAGGATAGGATATAGGATTGGATAGGATAGAGGATAGGATAGGATAGTGGATAGGATAGGATAGAGCATAGGATATGATAGAGGATAGGATAGGATAGAGGATAGGATAGGATAGAGGATACGATATAGGATTGGATAGGATGGAGGATAGGATACGATAGAGGATAGGATAGGATAGAGAATAGGATATAGGATTGGATAGGATAGAGGATAGAATAGGATAGAGGATAGGATAGGATAGAGGATAGGATATGATACAGGATAGGATAGGATAGAGGATAGAATAGGATAGAGGATAGAATAGGATACAGGATAGGATAGGATAGAGGATAGGATATGATAGAGGATAGGATAGGATAGAGGATAGGATAGGATAGAGGATAGGATAGGATAGAGGATAGGATAGGATAGAGGATAGGATAGGATAGAGGATAGTATAGGATAGAGGATAGGATAGGGTAGAGGATAGGATACGATAGAGGATAAGGATACGATAGAGGATAGGATAGGATAGAGGATACGATATAGGATTTAATAGGATAGAGGATAGGATACGATAGAGGATAGGATAGGATAGAGGATAGGATAGGATAGAGGATAGGATAGGATAGAGGATAGGATAGGATAGAGGATAGGATAGGATAGAGGATAGTATAGGATAGAGGATAGGATAGGATAGAGGATAGGATATTATAGAGGATAGGATAGGATTGAGGATAGGATATGATACAGGATAGGATAGGATAGAGGATAGGATAGGATGGAGGATAGGATAGGATACAGGATAGGATAGGATAGAGGATAGGATATGATAGAGGATAGGATAGGATAGAGGATAGAGAATAGGATAGGATAGAGGATAGGATAGGATAGAGGATAGGATAGGATAGAGGATAGGATAGGATAGAGGATGGGATAGGATAGAGGATAATATAGGATAGAGGATAGGATAGGATAGAGGATAGGATAGGATAGAGGATAGGATAGGATAGAGGATAGGATACGATAGAGGATAGGATAGGATAGAGGATACGATATAGGATTTAATAGGATAGAGGATAGGATACGATAGAGGATAGGATAGGATAGAGGATAGGATAGGATAGAGGATAGGATAGGATAGAGGATAGGATAGGACAGAGAATAGGATATAGGATTGGATAGGATAGCGGATAGGATAGGATAGAGGATAGGATAGGATAGAGGATAGGATATGATAGAGGATAGGATATAGGATTGGATAGGATAGAGGATAGGATAGGATAGTGGATAGGATAGGATAGAGCATAGGATATGATAGAGGATAGGATAGGATAGAGGATAGGATAGGATAGAGGATACGATATAGGATTGGATAGGATGGAGGATAGGATACGATAGAGGATAGGATAGGATAGAGAATAGGATATAGGATTGGATAGCATAGAGGATAGAATAGGATAGAGGATAGGATAGGATAGAGGATAGGATATGATACAGGATAGGATAGGATAGAGGATAGGATAGGATAGAGGATAGAATAGGATACAGGATAGGATAGGATAGAGGATAGGATATGATAGAGGATAGGATAGGATAGAGGATAGGATAGGATAGAGGATAGGATAGGATAGAGGATAGGATAGGATAGAGGATAGTATAGGATAGACGATAGGATAGGGTAGAGGATAGGATACGATAGAGGATAAGGATAGGATAGAGGATAGGATAGGATAGAGGATAGGATAGGATAGAGGATAGGATAGGATAGAGGATAGGATAGGATAGAGGATAGGATAGGATAGAGGATAGGATAGGATAGAGGATAGGATAGGATAGAGGATAGGATAGGATAGAGGATAGTATAGGATAGAGGATAGGATAGGGTAGAGGATAGGATACGATAGAGGATAAGGATACGATAGAGGATAGGATAGGATAGAGGATACGATATAGGATTTAATAGGATAGAGGATAGGATACGATAGAGGATAGGATAGGATAGAGGATAGGATAGGATAGAGGATAGGATAGGATAGAGGATGGGATAGGATAGAGGATAATATAGGATAGAGGATAGGATAGGATAGAGAATAGGATATAATAGAGGATAGGATAGGATAGAGGATAGGATAGGATAGAGGATAGGATACGATAGAGGATAAGGATAGGATAGAGTATAGGATAGGATAGAGGATAGGATATGATAGAGGATACGATATAGGATTTAAAAGGATAGATGATAGGATACGATAGAGTATAGGATAGGATAGGATAGAGGATAATATAGGATAGAGGATAGGATAGGATAGAGGATAGGATAGGATAGAGGATAGGATAGGATAGAGGATAGGATAGGATAGAGGATAGGATAGGATAGAGGATAGGATAGGATAGAGGATAGAATAGGATAGAGGATAGGATAGGATAGAGGATAGGATATGATACAGGATAGGATAGGATAGAGGATAGGATAGGATAGAGGATAGGATAGGATACAGGATAGGATAGGATAGAGGATAGGATATGATAGAGGATAGGACAGGATAGAGGATAGGATAGGATAGAGGATAGGATAGGATAGAGGATAGGATATGATACAGGATAGGATAGGATAGAGGATAGGATAGGATAGAGGATAGGATAGGATACAGGATAGGATAGGATAGAGGATAGGATATGATAGAGGATAGGATAGGATAGAGGATAGGATAGGATAGAGACTAGGATAGGATAGAGGATAGGATAGGATAGAGGATAGGATAGGATAGAGGATAGGATAGGATAGAGGATGGGATAGGATAGAGGATAATATAGGATAGAGGATAGGATAGGATAGAGGATAGGATAGAATTGAGGATAGGATAGGATAGAGGATAGGATATGATAGAGGATAGGATATGATAGAGGATAGGATAGGATAGAGGATAGGATAGGATAGAGGATAGGATAGGATAGAGGATAGGATAGGATAGAGGATAGGATAGGATAGAGGATAGGATAGGATAGAGAATAGGATAGGATAGAGGATAGGATAGGATAGTGGATAGGATAGGATAGAGGATAGCATAGGATAGAGGATAGGATAGGATAGGATAGAGGATAATATAGGATAGAGGATAGGATAGGATAGAGGATAGGATAGGATAGAGGATAGGATAGGATAGAGGATACGATATAGGATTTAATAGGATAGAGGATTTAATAGGATAGAGGATAGTATACGATAGAGGATAGGATAGGATAGAGGATAGGATAGGATAGAGGATGGGATAGGATAGAGGATAGGATAGGATAGAGGATAGAATAGGATAGAGGATAGGATAGGATAGAGGATAGGATAGGACAGAGGATAGGATAGGATAGAGGATAGGATAGGATAGAGGATAGGATAGGATAGAGGATAGGATACGATAGAGGATAGGATATGATAGAGGATAGGATAGGATAGAGGATAGGATAGGATAGAGGATAGGATATGATAGAGGATAGGATAGGATAGAGGACAGGATAGGATAGAGGGTAGGATAGGATAGAGGATAGGATAGGACAGAGGATAGGATAGTATAGAGGATAGGATAGGATAGAGGATAGGATAGGATAGAGAATAGGATAGGATAGAGGATAGGATAGGATAGAGGATAGGATAGGATAGAGGATAGAATAGGATACAGGATAGGATAGGATAGAGGATAGGATATGATAGAGGATAGGATAGGATAGAGGATAGGATAGGATAGAGGATAGGATAGGATAGAGGATACGATATAGGATTTAATAGGATAGAGGATAGGATACGATAGAGGATAGGATAGGATAGAGGATAGGATAGGATAGAGGATAGGATAGGATAGAGGATGGGATAGGATAGAGGATAATATAGGATAGAGGATAGGATAGGATAGAGAATAGGATATAATAGAGGATAGAATAGGATAGAGGATAGGATAGGATAGAGGATAGGATAGGATAGGATAGAGGATAATATAGGATAGAGGATAGGATAGGATGGAGGATAGGATAGGATAGAGGATAGGATAGGATAGAGGATAGGATAGGATAGAGGATAGGATAGGATAGAGGATGGGATAGGATAGAGGATGGGATAGGATAGAGGATAGAATAGGATAGAGGATAGGATAGGATAGAGGATGGGATATGATACAGGATAGGATAGGATAGAGGATAGGATAGGATAGAGGATAGGATAGGATACAGGATAGGATAGGATAGAGGATAGGATATGATAGAGGATAGGGCAGGATAGAGGATAGGATAGGATAGAGACTAGGATAGGATAGAGGATAGGATAGGATAGAGGATAGGATAGGATAGAGGATAGGATAGGATAGAGGATGGGATAGGATAGAGGATAATATAGGATAGAGGATAGGATAGGATAGAGGATAGGATAGGATAGAGGATAGGATAGGATAGAGGATAGGATAGGATAGAGGATAGGATAGGATAGAGGATACGATATAGGATTGGATAGGATGGAGGATAGGATACGATAGAGGATAGGATAGGATAGAGGATAGGATAGGATAGAGGATAGGATAGGATACAGGATAGGATAGGATAGAGAATAGGATAGGATAGAGGATAGGATAGGATAGAGGATAGGATATTATAGAGGATAGGATAGGATAGAGGATAGGATATGATACAGGATAGGATAGGATAGAGGATAGGATAGGATGGAGGATAGGATAGGTTACAGGATAGGATAGGATAGAGGATAGGATATGATAGAGGATAGGATAGGATAGAGGATAGGATAGGATAGAGAATAGGATAGGATAGAGGATAGGATAGGATAGAGGATAGAATAGGATAGAGGATAGGATAGGATAGAGGATGGGATAGGATAGAGGATAATATAGGATAGAGGATAGGATAGGATAGAGGATAGGATAGGCTAGAGGATAGGATAGGATAGAGGATAGGATACGATAGAGGATAGGATAGGATAGAGGATACGATATAGGATTTAATAGGATAGAGGATAGGATACGATAGAGGATAGGATAGGATACAGGATAGGATAGGATAGAGGATAGGATACGATAGAGGATAGGATAGGACAGAGAATAGGATATAGGATTGGATAGGATAGCGGATAGGATAGGATAGAGGATAGGATAGGATAGAGGATAGGATATGATAGAGGATAGGATATAGGATTGGATAGGATAGAGGATAGGATAGGATAGAGGATGGGATATGATACAGGATAGGATAGGATAGAGGATAGGATAGGATAGAGGATAGGATAGGATACAGGATAGGATAGGATAGAGGATAGGATATGATAGAGGATAGGACAGGATAGAGGATAGGATAGGATAGAGACTAGGATAGGATAGAGGATAGGATAGGATAGAGGATAGGATAGGATAGAGGATAGAATAGGATAGAGGATAGGATAGGATAGAGGATGGGATATGATACAGGATAGGATAGGATAGAGGATAGGATAGGATAGAGGATAGGATACGATAGAGGATAGGATAGAATAGAGGATACGATATAGGATTTAATAGGATAGAGGATAGGATACGATACAGGACAGGATAGGATAGAGGATAGGATAGGATAGAGGATAGGATAGGATAGAGGATAGGATAGGACAGAGAATAGGATATAGGATTGGATAGGATAGCGGATAGGATAGGATAGAGGATAGGATAGGATAGAGGATAGGATATGATAGAGGATAGGATATAGGATTGGATAGGATAGAGGATAGGATAGGATAGTGGATAGGATAGGATAGAGCGTAGGATATGATAGAGGATAGGATAGGATAGAGGATAGGATAGGATAGAGGATAGGATAGGATAGAGGATAGGATAGGATAGAGGATACGATATAGGATTGGATAGGATGGAGGATAGGATACGATAGAGGATAGGATAGGATAGAGAATAGGATATAGGATTGGATAGGATAGAGGATAGAATAGGATAGAGGATAGGATAGGATAGAGGATAGGATATGATACGGGATAGGATAGGATAGAGGATAGGATAGGATAGAGGATAGAATAGGATACAGGATAGGATAGGATAGAGGATAGGATATGATAGAGGATAGGATAGGATAGAGGATAGGATAGGATAGAGGATAGGATAGGATAGAGGATAGGATAGGATAGAGGATAGTATAGGATAGAGGATAGGATAGGATAGAGGATAGGATATTATAGAGGATAGGATAGGATTGAGGATAGGATATGATACAGGATAGGATAGGATAGAGGATAGGATAGGATGCAGGATAGGATAGGATACAGGATAGGATAGGATAGAGGATAGGATATGATAGAGGATAGGATAGGATAGAGGATAGGATAGGATAGAGAATAGGATAGGATAGAGGATAGGATAGGATAGAGGATAGGATAGGATAGAGGATAGGATAGGATAGAGGATGGGATAGGATAGAGGATAATATAGGATAGAGGATAGGATAGGATAGAGGATAGCATAGGATAGAGGATAGGATAGGATAGAGGATAGGATACGATAGAGGATAGGATAGGATAGAGGATACGATATAGGATTTAATAGGATAGAGGATAGGATACGATAGAGGATAGGATAGGATAGAGGATAGGATAGGATAGAGGATAGGATAGGATAGAGGATAGGATAGGACAGAGAATAGGATATAGGATTGGATAGGATAGCGGATAGGATAGGATAGAGGATAGGATAGGATAGAGGATAGGATATGATAGAGGATAGGATATAGGATTGGATAGGATAGAGGATAGGATAGGATAGTGGATAGGATAGGATAGAGCATAGGATATGATAGAGGATAGGATAGGATAGAGGATAGGATAGGATAGAGGATACGATATAGGATTGGATAGGATGGAGGATAGGATACGATAGAGGATAGGATAGGATAGAGAATAGGATATAGGATTGGATAGGATAGAGGATAGAATAGGATAGAGGATAGGATAGGATAGAGGATAGGATATGATACAGGATAGGATAGGATAGAGGATAGAATAGGATAGAGGATAGAATAGGATACAGGATAGGATAGGATAGAGGATAGGATATGATAGAGGATAGGATAGGATAGAGGATAGGATAGGATAGAGGATAGGATAGGATAGAGGATAGGATAGGATAGAGGATAGGATAGGATAGAGGATAGTATAGGATAGAGGATAGGATAGGGTAGAGGATAGGATACGATAGAGGATAAGGATACGATAGAGGATAGGATAGGATAGAGGATACGATATAGGATTTAATAGGATAGAGGATAGGATACGATAGAGGATAGGATAGGATAGAGGATAGGATAGGATAGAGGATAGGATAGGATAGAGGATAGGATAGGATAGAGGATAGGATAGGATAGAGGATAGTATAGGATAGAGGATAGGATAGGATAGAGGATAGGATATTATAGAGGATAGGATAGGATTGAGGATAGGATATGATACAGGATAGGATAGGATAGAGGATAGGATAGGATGGAGGATAGGATAGGATACAGGATAGGATAGGATAGAGGATAGGATATGATAGAGGATAGGATAGGATAGAGGATAGAGAATAGGATAGGATAGAGGATAGGATAGGATAGAGGATAGGATAGGATAGAGGATAGGATAGGATAGAGGATGGGATAGGATAGAGGATAATATAGGATAGAGGATAGGATAGGATAGAGGATAGGATAGGATAGAGGATAGGATAGGATAGAGGATAGGATACGATAGAGGATAGGATAGGATAGAGGATACGATATAGGATTTAATAGGATAGAGGATAGGATACGATAGAGGATAGGATAGGATAGAGGATAGGATAGGATAGAGGATAGGATAGGATAGAGGATAGGATAGGACAGAGAATAGGATATAGGATTGGATAGGATAGCGGATAGGATAGGATAGAGGATAGGATAGGATAGAGGATAGGATATGATAGAGGATAGGATATAGGATTGGATAGGATAGAGGATAGGATAGGATAGTGGATAGGATAGGATAGAGCATAGGATATGATAGAGGATAGGATAGGATAGAGGATAGGATAGGATAGAGGATACGATATAGGATTGGATAGGATGGAGGATAGGATACGATAGAGGATAGGATAGGATAGAGAATAGGATATAGGATTGGATAGCATAGAGGATAGAATAGGATAGAGGATAGGATAGGATAGAGGATAGGATATGATACAGGATAGGATAGGATAGAGGATAGGATAGGATAGAGGATAGAATAGGATACAGGATAGGATAGGATAGAGGATAGGATATGATAGAGGATAGGATAGGATAGAGGATAGGATAGGATAGAGGATAGGATAGGATAGAGGATAGGATAGGATAGAGGATAGTATAGGATAGACGATAGGATAGGGTAGAGGATAGGATACGATAGAGGATAAGGATAGGATAGAGGATAGGATAGGATAGAGGATAGGATAGGATAGAGGATAGGATAGGATAGAGGATAGGATAGGATAGAGGATAGGATAGGATAGAGGATAGGATAGGATAGAGGATAGGATAGGATAGAGGATAGTATAGGATAGAGGATAGGATAGGGTAGAGGATAGGATACGATAGAGGATAAGGATACGATAGAGGATAGGATAGGATAGAGGATACGATATAGGATTTAATAGGATAGAGGATAGGATACGATAGAGGATAGGATAGGATAGAGGATAGGATAGGATAGAGGATAGGATAGGATAGAGGATGGGATAGGATAGAGGATAATATAGGATAGAGGATAGGATAGGATAGAGAATAGGATATAATAGAGGATAGGATAGGATAGAGGATAGGATAGGATAGAGGATAGGATACGATAGAGGATAAGGATAGGATAGAGTATAGGATAGGATAGAGGATAGGATATGATAGAGGATACGATATAGGATTTAAAAGGATAGATGATAGGATACGATAGAGTATAGGATAGGATAGGATAGAGGATAATATAGGATAGAGGATAGGATAGGATAGAGGATAGGATAGGATAGAGGATAGGATAGGATAGAGGATAGGATAGGATAGAGGATAGGATAGGATAGAGGATAGGATAGGATAGAGGATAGAATAGGATAGAGGATAGGATAGGATAGAGGATAGGATATGATACAGGATAGGATAGGATAGAGGATAGGATAGGATAGAGGATAGGATAGGATACAGGATAGGATAGGATAGAGGATAGGATATGATAGAGGATAGGACAGGATAGAGGATAGGATAGGATAGAGGATAGGATAGGATAGAGGATAGGATATGATACAGGATAGGATAGGATAGAGGATAGGATAGGATAGAGGATAGGATAGGATACAGGATAGGATAGGATAGAGGATAGGATATGATAGAGGATAGGATAGGATAGAGGATAGGATAGGATAGAGACTAGGATAGGATAGAGGATAGGATAGGATAGAGGATAGGATAGGATAGAGGATAGGATAGGATAGAGGATGGGATAGGATAGAGGATAATATAGGATAGAGGATAGGATAGGATAGAGGATAGGATAGAATTGAGGATAGGATAGGATAGAGGATAGGATATGATAGAGGATAGGATATGATAGAGGATAGGATAGGATAGAGGATAGGATAGGATAGAGGATAGGATAGGATAGAGGATAGGATAGGATAGAGGATAGGATAGGATAGAGGATAGGATAGGATAGAGAATAGGATAGGATAGAGGATAGGATAGGATAGTGGATAGGATAGGATAGAGGATAGCATAGGATAGAGGATAGGATAGGATAGGATAGAGGATAATATAGGATAGAGGATAGGATAGGATAGAGGATAGGATAGGATAGAGGATAGGATAGGATAGAGGATACGATATAGGATTTAATAGGATAGAGGATTTAATAGGATAGAGGATAGTATACGATAGAGGATAGGATAGGATAGAGGATAGGATAGGATAGAGGATGGGATAGGATAGAGGATAGGATAGGATAGAGGATAGAATAGGATAGAGGATAGGATAGGATAGAGGATAGGATAGGACAGAGGATAGGATAGGATAGAGGATAGGATAGGATAGAGGATACGATATAGGATTTAATAGGATAGAGGATAGGATACGATAGAGGATAGGATAGGATAGAGGATAGGATAGGATAGAGGATAGGATAGGATAGAGGATGGGATAGGATAGAGGATAATATAGGATAGAGGATAGGATAGGATAGAGAATAGGATATAATAGAGGATAGAATAGGATAGAGGATAGGATAGGATAGAGGATAGGATAGGATAGGATAGAGGATAATATAGGATAGAGGATAGGATAGGATGGAGGATAGGATAGGATAGAGGATAGGATAGGATAGAGGATAGGATAGGATAGAGGATAGGATAGGATAGAGGATGGGATAGGATAGAGGATGGGATAGGATAGAGGATAGAATAGGATAGAGGATAGGATAGGATAGAGGATGGGATATGATACAGGATAGGATAGGATAGAGGATAGGATAGGATAGAGGATAGGATAGGATACAGGATAGGATAGGATAGAGGATAGGATATGATAGAGGATAGGGCAGGATAGAGGATAGGATAGGATAGAGACTAGGATAGGATAGAGGATAGGATAGGATAGAGGATAGGATAGGATAGAGGATAGGATAGGATAGAGGATGGGATAGGATAGAGGATAATATAGGATAGAGGATAGGATAGGATAGAGGATAGGATAGGATAGAGGATAGGATAGGATAGAGGATAGGATAGGATAGAGGATAGGATAGGATAGAGGATACGATATAGGATTGGATAGGATGGAGGATAGGATACGATAGAGGATAGGATAGGATAGAGGATAGGATAGGATAGAGGATAGGATAGGATACAGGATAGGATAGGATAGAGAATAGGATAGGATAGAGGATAGGATAGGATAGAGGATAGGATATTATAGAGGATAGGATAGGATAGAGGATAGGATATGATACAGGATAGGATAGGATAGAGGATAGGATAGGATGGAGGATAGGATAGGATACAGGATAGGATAGGATAGAGGATAGGATATGATAGAGGATAGGATAGGATAGAGGATAGGATAGGATAGAGAATAGGATAGGATAGAGGATAGGATAGGATAGAGGATAGAATAGGATAGAGGATAGGATAGGATAGAGGATGGGATAGGATAGAGGATAATATAGGATAGAGGATAGGATAGGATAGAGGATAGGATAGGCTAGAGGATAGGATAGGATAGAGGATAGGATACGATAGAGGATAGGATAGGATAGAGGATACGATATAGGATTGGATAGGATAGAGGATAGGATAGGATAGAGGATGGGATATGATACAGGATAGGATAGGATAGAGGATAGGATAGGATAGAGGATAGGATAGGATACAGGATAGGATAGGATAGAGGATAGGATATGATAGAGGATAGGACAGGATAGAGGATAGGATAGGATAGAGACTAGGATAGGATAGAGGATAGGATAGGATAGAGGATAGGATAGGATAGAGGATAGAATAGGATAGAGGATAGGATAGGATAGAGGATGGGATATGATACAGGATAGGATAGGATAGAGGATAGGATAGGATAGGATAGAGGATAGGATAGGATACAGGATAGGATAGGATAGAGGATAGGATATGATAGAGGATAGGACAGGATAGAGGATAGGATAGGATAGAGACTAGGATAGGATAGAGGATAGGATAGGATAGAGGATAGGATAGGATAGGATAGAGGATGGGATAGGATAGAGGATAATATAGGATAGAGGATAGGATAGGATAGAGGATAGGATAGGATAGAGGATAGGATAGGATAGAGGATAGGATAGGATAGAGGATAGGATAGGATAGAGGATAGGATAGGATAGAGGATAGGATAGGATAGAGGATAGGATAGGATAGAGGATACGATATAGGATTGGATAGGATGGAGGATAGGATACGATAGAGGATAGGATAGGATAGAGGATAGGATAGGATAGAGGATAGGATAGGATACAGGATAGGATAGGATAGAGAATAGGATAGGATAGAGGATAGGATAGGATAGAGGATAGGATATTATAGAGGATAGGATAGGATAGAGGATAGGATATTATACAGGATAGGATAGGATAGAGGATAGGATAGGATGGAGGATAGGATAGGGTACAGGATAGGATAGGATAGAGGATAGGATATGATAGAGGATAGGATAGGATAGAGGATAGGATAGGATAGAGAATAGGATAGGATAGAGGATAGGATAGGATAGAGGATAGAATAGGATAGAGGATAGGATAGGATAGAGGATGGGATAGGATAGAGGATAATATAGGATAGAGGATAGGATAGGATAGAGGATAGGATAGGATAGAGGATAGGATAGGATAGAGGATAGGATACGATAGAGGATAGGATAGGATAGAGGATACGATATAGGATTTAATAGGATAGAGGATAGGATACGATAGAGGATAGGATAGGATAGAGGATAGGATAGGATAGAGGATAGGATACGATAGAGGATAGGATAGGACAGAGAATAGGATATAGGATTGGATAGGATAGCGGATAGGATAGGATAGAGGATAGGATAGGATAGAGGATAGGATATGATACAGGATAGGATAGGATAGAGGATAGGATAGGATGGAGGATAGGATAGGATACAGGATAGGATAGGATAGAGGATAGGATATGATAGAGGATAGGATAGGATAGAGGATAGGATAGGATAGAGAATAGGATAGGATAGAGGATAGGATAGGATAGAGGATAGAATAGGATAGAGGATAGGATAGGATAGAGGATGGGATAGGATAGAGGATAATATAGGATAGAGGATAGGATAGGATAGAGGATAGGATAGGATAGAGGATAGGATAGGATAGAGGATAGGATAGGATAGAGGATAGGATAGGATAGAGGATAGGATACGATAGAGGATAGGATAGGATAGAGGATACGATATAGGATTTAATAGGATAGAGGATAGGATACGATAGAGGATAGGATAGGATAGAGGATAGGATAGGATAGAGGATAGGATACGATAGAGGATAGGATAGGACAGAGAATAGGATATAGGATTGGATAGGATAGCGGATAGGATAGGATAGAGGATAGGATAGGATAGAGGATAGGATATGATAGAGGATAGGATATAGGATTGGATAGGATAGAGGATAGGATAGGATAGAGGATACGATAGAGGATAGGATAGGATAGAGGATACGATATAGGATTTAATAGGATAGAGGATAGGATACGATAGAGGATAGGATAGGATAGAGGATAGGATAGGATAGAGGATAGGATAGGATAGAGGATAGGATAGGACAGAGAATAGGATATAGGATTGGATAGGATAGCGGATAGGATAGGATAGAGGATAGGATAGGATAGAGGATAGGATATGATAGAGGATAGGATATAGGATTGGATAGGATAGAGGATAGGATAGGATAGTGGATAGGATAGGATAGAGCATAGGATATGATAGAGGATAGGATAGGATAGAGGATAGGATAGGATAGAGGATAGGATAGGATAGAGGATAGGATAGGATAGAGGATACGATATAGGATTGGATAGGATGGAGGATAGGATACGATAGAGGATAGGATAGGATAGAGAATAGGATATAGGATAGGATAGGATAGAGGATAGAATAGGATAGAGGATAGGATAGGATAGAGGATAGGATATGATACAGGATAGGATAGGATAGAGGATAGGATAGGATAGACGATAGAATAGGATACAGGATAGGATAGGATAGAGGATAGGATATGATAGAGGATAGGATAGGATAGAGGATAGGATAGGATAGAGGATAGGATAGGATAGAGGATAGGATAGGATAGAGGATAGTATAGGATAGAGGATAGGATAGGGTAGAGAATAGGATACGATAGAGGATAAGGATAGGATAGAGGATAGGATAGGATAGAGGATAGGATAGGATAGAGGATAGGATAGGATAGAGGATAGGATAGGATAGAGGATAGGATAGGATAGAGGATAGTATAGGATAGAGGATAGGATAGGGTAGAGGATAGGATACGATAGAGGATAAGGATACGATAGAGGATAGGATAGGATAGAGGATGGGATAGGATAGAGGATAATATAGGATAGAGGATAGGATAGGATAGAGAATAGGATATAATAGAGGATAGGATAGGATAGAGGATAGGATAGGATAGAGGATAGGATACGATAGAGGATAAGGATAGGATAGAGTATAGGATAGGATAGAGGATAGGATACGATAGAGGATACGATAGGATAGAGGATAGAATAGGATAGAGAATAGGATACGATAGAGGATACGATAGGATAGAGGATAGGATAGGATAGAGAATAGGATAGGATAGAGGATAGGATAGGATAGAGGATAGGATAGCATAGAGGATAGGATAGGATAGAGGATAGGATAGGATGGAGGATAGGATAGGATACACGATAGGATAGGATAGAGGATAGGATATGATAGAGGATAGGATATGATAGAGGATAGGATATAGGATTGGATAGGATAGAGGATAGGATAGGATAGAGGATAGGATATTATAGAGGATAGGATAGGATTGAGGATAGGATATGATACAGGATAGGATAGGATAGAGGATAGGATAGGATGGAGGATAGGATAGGATACAGGATAGGATAGGATAGAGGATAGGATATGATAGAGGATAGGATAGGATAGAGGATAGGATAGGATAGAGAATAGGATAGGATAGAGGATAGGATAGGATAGAGGATAGGATAGGATAGAGGATAGGATAGGATAGAGGATGGGATAGGATAGAGGATAATATAGGATAGAGGATAGGATAGGATAGAGGATAGGATAGGATAGAGGATAGGATAGGATAGAGGATAGGATAGGATAGAGGATAGGATACGATAGAGCATAGGATAGGATAGAGGATACGATATAGGATTTAATAGGATAGAGGATAGGATACGATACAGGACAGGATAGGATAGAGGATAGGATAGGATAGAGGATAGGATAGGATAGAGGATAGGATAGGACAGAGAATAGGATATAGGATTGGATAGGATAGCGGATAGGATAGGATAGAGGATAGGATAGGATAGAGGATAGGATATGATAGAGGATAGGATATAGGATTGGATAGGATAGAGGATAGGATAGGATAGTGGATAGGATAGGATAGAGCATAGGATATGATAGAGGATAGGATAGGATAGAGGATAGGATAGGATAGAGGATAGGATAGAGGATAGGATAGGATAGAGGATACGATATAGGATTGGATAGGATGGAGGATAGGATACGATAGAGGATAGGATAGGATAGAGAATAGGATATAGGATTGGATAGGATAGAGGATAGAATAGGATAGAGGATAGGATAGGATAGAGGATAGGATATGATACGGGATAGGATAGGATAGAGGATAGGATAGGATAGAGGATAGAATAGGATACAGGATAGGATAGGATAGAGGATAGGATATGATAGAGGATAGGATAGGATAGAGGATAGGATAGGATAGAGGATAGGATAGGATAGAGGATAGGATAGGATAGAGGATAGTATAGGATAGAGGATAGGATAGGATAGAGGATAGGATATTATAGAGGATAGGATAGGATTGAGGATAGGATATGATACAGGATAGGATAGGATAGAGGATAGGATAGGATGGAGGATAGGATAGGATAGAGGATAGGATACGATAGAGGATAGGATAGGATAGAGGATACGATATAGGATTTAATAGGATAGAGGATAGGATACGATAGAGGATAGGATAGGATAGAGGATAGGATAGGATAGAGGATAGGATACGATAGAGGATAGGATAGGACAGAGAATAGGATATAGGATTGGATAGGATAGCGGATAGGATAGGATAGAGGATAGGATAGGATAGAGGATAGGATAGGATAGAGGATAGGATAGGATAGAGGATAGGATAGGATAGAGGATAGGATAGGATAGAGGATAGGATAGGATAGAGGATAGGATACGATAGAGGATAGGATAGGATAGAGGATACGATATAGGATTTAATAGGATAGAGGATAGGATACGATAGAGGATAGGATAGGATAGAGGATAGGATAGGATAGAGGATAGGATACGATAGAGGATAGGATAGGACAGAGAATAGGATATAGGATTGGATAGGATAGCGGATAGGATAGGATAGAGGATAGGATAGGATAGAGGATAGGATATGATAGAGGATAGGATATAGGATTGGATAGGATAGAGGATAGGATAGGATAGAGGATACGATAGAGGATAGGATAGGATAGAGGATACGATATAGGATTTAATAGGATAGAGGATAGGATACGATAGAGGATAGGATAGGATAGAGGATAGGATAGGATAGAGGATAGGATAGGATAGAGGATAGGATAGGACAGAGAATAGGATATAGGATTGGATAGGATAGCGGATAGGATAGGATAGAGGATAGGATAGGATAGAGGATAGGATATGATAGAGGATAGGATATAGGATTGGATAGGATAGAGGATAGGATAGGATAGTGGATAGGATAGGATAGAGCATAGGATATGATAGAGGATAGGATAGGATAGAGGATAGGATAGGATAGAGGATAGGATAGGATAGAGGATAGGATAGGATAGAGGATACGATATAGGATTGGATAGGATGGAGGATAGGATACGATAGAGGATAGGATAGGATAGAGAATAGGATATAGGATAGGATAGGATAGAGGATAGAATAGGATAGAGGATAGGATAGGATAGAGGATAGGATATGATACAGGATAGGATAGGATAGAGGATAGGATAGGATAGACGATAGAATAGGATACAGGATATGATAGGATAGAGGATAGGATATGATAGAGGATAGGATAGGATAGAGGATAGGATAGGATAGAGGATAGGATAGGATAGAGGATAGGATAGGATAGAGGATAGTATAGGATAGAGGATAGGATAGGGTAGAGAATAGGATACGATAGAGGATAAGGATAGGATAGAGGATAGGATAGGATAGAGGATAGGATAGGATAGAGGATAGGATAGGATAGAGGATAGGATAGGATAGAGGATAGGATAGGATAGAGGATAGTATAGGATAGAGGATAGGATAGGGTAGAGGATAGGATACGATAGAGGATAAGGATACGATAGAGGATAGGATAGGATAGAGGATGGGATAGGATAGAGGATAATATAGGATAGAGGATAGGATAGGATAGAGAATAGGATATAATAGAGGATAGGATAGGATAGAGGATAGGATAGGATAGAGGATAGGATACGATAGAGGATAAGGATAGGATAGAGTATAGGATAGGATAGAGGATAGGATACGATAGAGGATACGATAGGATAGAGGATAGAATAGGATAGAGAATAGGATACGATAGAGGATACGATAGGATAGAGGATAGGATAGGATAGAGAATAGGATAGGATAGAGGATAGGATAGGATAGAGGATAGGATAGCATAGAGGATAGGATAGGATAGAGGATAGGATAGGATGGAGGATAGGATAGGATACACGATAGGATAGGATAGAGGATAGGATATGATAGAGGATAGGATAGGATAGAGGATAGGATAGGATAGAGAATAGGATAGGATAGAGGATAGGATAGGATAGAGGATAGGATAGGATAGAGGATAGGATAGGATAGAGGATAGGATAGGATAGAGGATGGGATAGGATAGAGGATAATATAGGATAGAGGATAGGATAGGATAGAGGATAGGATAGGATTGAGGATAGGATAGGATAGAGGATAGGATATGATAGAGGATAGGATAGGATAGAGGATAGGATAGGATAGAGGATAGGATAGGATAGAGGATAGGATAGGATAGAGGATAGGATACGATAGAGGATAGGATAGGATAGAGGGTAGGATAGGATAGAGGATAGTATAGGATAGAGGATAGGATAGGGTAGAGGATAGGATACGATAGAGGATAAGGTTAGGATAGAGGATAGGATAGGATAGAGGATAGGATAGGATGGACGATAGGATAGGATAGAGGATAGGATATGATAGAGGATAGGATATAGGATTGGATAGGATAGAGGATAGGATAGGATAGAGGATAGGATATTATAGAGGATAGGATAGGATTGAGGATAGGATATGATACAGGATAGGATAGGATAGAGGATAGGATAGGATGGAGGATAGGATAGGATACAGGATAGGATAGGATAGAGGATAGGATATGATAGAGGATAGGATAGGATAGAGGATAGGATAGGATAGAGAATAGGATAGGATAGAGGATAGGATAGGATAGAGGATAGGATAGGATAGAGGATAGGATAGGATAGAGGATGGGATAGGATAGAGGATAATATAGGATAGAGGATAGGATAGGATAGAGGATAGGATAGGATAGAGGATAGGATAGGATAGAGGATAGGATACGATAGAGCATAGGATAGGATAGAGGATACGATATAGGATTTAATAGGATAGAGGATAGGATACGATACAGGACAGGATAGGATAGAGGATAGGATAGGATAGAGGATAGGATAGGATAGAGGATAGGATAGGACAGAGAATAGGATATAGGATTGGATAGGATAGCGGATAGGATAGGATAGAGGATAGGATAGGATAGAGGATACGATATGATAGAGGATAGGATATAGGATTGGATAGGATAGAGGATAGGATAGGATAGTGGATAGGATAGGATAGAGCATAGGATATGATAGAGGATAGGATAGGATAGAGGATAGGATAGGATAGAGGATAGGATAGGATAGAGGATAGGATAGGATAGAGGATACGATATAGGATTGGATAGGATGGAGGATAGGATACGATAGAGGATAGGATAGGATAGAGAATAGGATATAGGATTGGATAGGATAGAGGATAGAATAGGATAGAGGATAGGATAGGATAGAGGATAGGATATGATACGGGATAGGATAGGATAGAGGATAGGATAGGATAGAGGATAGAATAGGATACAGGATAGGATAGGATAGAGGATAGGATATGATAGAGGATAGGATAGGATAGAGGATAGGATAGGATAGAGGATAGGATAGGATAGAGGATAGGATAGGATAGAGGATAGTATAGGATAGAGGATAGGATAGGATAGAGGATAGGATATTATAGAGGATAGGATAGGATTGAGGATAGGATATGATACAGGATAGGATAGGATAGAGGATAGGATAGGATGGAGGATAGGATAGGATACAGGATAGGATAGGATAGAGGATAGGATATGATAGTGGATAGGATAGGATAGAGGATAGGATAGGATAGAGAATAGGATAGGATAGAGGATAGGATAGGATAGAGGATAGGATAGGATAGAGGATAGGATAGGATAGAGGATGGGATAGGATAGAGGATAATATAGGATAGAGGATAGGATAGGATAGAGGATAGGATAGGATAGAGGATAGGATAGGATAGAGGATAGGATACGATAGAGGATAGGATAGGATAGAGGATACGATATAGGATTTAATAGGATAGAGGATAGGATACGATAGAGGATAGGATAGGATAGAGGATAGGATAGGATAGAGGATAGGATAGGATAGAGGATAGGATAGGACAGAGAATAGGATATAGGATTGGATAGGATAGCGGATAGGATAGGATAGAGGATAGGATAGGATAGAGGATAGGATATGATAGAGGATAGGATATAGGATTGGATAGGATAGAGGATAGGATAGGATAGTGGATAGGATAGGATAGAGCATAGGATATGATAGAGGATAGGATAGGATAGAGGATAGGATAGGATAGAGGATACGATATAGGATTGGATAGGATGGAGGATAGGATACGATAGAGGATAGGATAGGATAGAGAATAGGATATAGGATTGGATAGGATAGAGGATAGAATAGGATAGAGGATAGGATAGGATAGAGGATAGGATAGGATAGAGGATAGGATACGATAGAGGATAGGATAGGATAGAGGATACGATATAGGATTTAATAGGATAGAGGATAGGATACGATAGAGGATAGGATAGGATAGAGGATAGGATAGGATAGAGGATAGGATACGATAGAGGATAGGATAGGACAGAGAATAGGATATAGGATTGGATAGGATAGCGGATAGGATAGGATAGAGGATAGGATAGGATAGAGGATAGGATATGATAGAGGATAGGATATAGGATTGGATAGGATAGAGGATAGGATAGGATAGAGGATAGGATAGGATAGAGGATAGGATAGGATAGAGGATGGGATAGGATAGAGGATAATATAGGATAGAGGATAGGATAGGATAGAGGATAGGATAGGATTGAGGATAGGATAGGATAGAGGATAGGATATGATAGAGGATAGGATAGGATAGAGGATAGGATAGGATAGAGGATAGGATAGGATAGAGGATAGGATAGGATAGAGGATAGGATAGGATACAGGATAGGATAGGGGATAGGATAGGACAGAGAATAGGATATAGGATTGGATAGGATAGCGGATAGGATAGGATAGAGGATAGGATAGGATAGAGGATAGGATATGATAGAGGATAGGATATAGGATTGGATAGGATAGAGGATAGGATAGGATAGTGGATAGGATAGGATAGAGCATAGGATATGATAGAGGATAGGATAGGATAGAGGATAGGATAGGATAGAGGATAGGATAGGATAGAGGATAGGATAGGATAGAGGATAGGATAGGATAGAGGATAGGATAGGATAGAGGATAGGATAGGACAGAGAATAGGATATAGGATTGGATAGGATAGCGGATAGGATAGGATAGAGGATAGGATAGGATAGAGGATAGGATATGATAGAGGATAGGATATAGGATTGGATAGGATAGAGGATAGGATAGGATAGTGGATAGGATAGGATAGAGCATAGGATATGATAGAGGATAGGATAGGATAGAGGATAGGATAGGATAGAGGATAGGATAGGATAGAGGATAGGATAGGATAGAGGATACGATATAGGATTGGATAGGATGGAGGATAGGATACGATAGAGGATAGGATAGGATAGAGAATAGGATATAGGATTGGATAGGATAGAGGATAGAATAGGATAGAGGATAGGATAGGATAGAGGATAGGATATGATACGGGATAGGATAGGATAGAGGATAGGATAGGATAGAGGATAGAATAGGATACAGGATAGGATAGGATAGAGGATAGGATATGATAGAGGATAGGATAGGATAGAGGATAGGATAGGATAGAGGATAGGATAGGATAGAGGATAGGATAGGATAGAGGATAGTATAGGATAGAGGATAGGATAGGATAGAGGATAGGATATTATAGAGGATAGGATAGGATTGAGGATAGGATATGATACAGGATAGGATAGGATAGAGGATAGGATAGGATGGAGGATAGGATAGGATACAGGATAGGATAGGATAGAGGATAGGATATGATAGAGGATAGGATAGGATAGAGGATAGGATAGGATAGAGAATAGGATAGGATAGAGGATAGGATAGGATAGAGGATAGGATAGGATAGAGGATAGGATAGGATAGAGGATGGGATAGGATAGAGGATAATATAGGATAGAGGATAGGATAGGATAGAGGATAGGATAGGATAGAGGATAGGATAGGATAGAGGATAGGATACGATAGAGGATAGGATAGGATAGAGGATACGATATAGGATTTAATAGGATAGAGGATAGGATACGATAGAGGATAGGATAGGATAGAGGATAGGATAGGATAGAGGATAGGATAGGATAGAGGATAGGATAGGACAGAGAATAGGATATAGGATTGGATAGGATAGCGGATAGGATAGGATAGAGGATAGGATAGGATAGAGGATAGGATATGATAGAGGATAGGATATAGGATTGGATAGGATAGAGGATAGGATAGGATAGTGGATAGGATAGGATAGAGCATAGGATATGATAGAGGATAGGATAGGATAGAGGATAGGATAGGATAGAGGATACGATATAGGATTGGATAGGATGGAGGATAGGATACGATAGAGGATAGGATAGGATAGAGAATAGGATATAGGATTGGATAGGATAGAGGATAGAATAGGATAGAGGATAGGATAGGATAGAGGATAGGATATGATACAGGATAGGATAGGATAGAGGATAGAATAGGATAGAGGATAGAATAGGATACAGGATAGGATAGGATAGAGGATAGGATATGATAGAGGATAGGATAGGATAGAGGATAGGATAGGATAGAGGATAGGATAGGATAGAGGATAGGATACGATAGAGCATAGGATAGGATAGAGGATACGATATAGGATTTAATAGGATAGAGGATAGGATACGATACAGGACAGGATAGGATAGAGGATAGGATAGGATAGAGGATAGGATAGGATAGAGGATAGGATAGGACAGAGAATAGGATATAGGATTGGATAGGATAGCGGATAGGATAGGATAGAGGATAGGATAGGATAGAGGATAGGATATGATAGAGGATAGGATATAGGATTGGATAGGATAGAGGATAGGATAGGATAGTGGATAGGATAGGATAGAGCATAGGATATGATAGAGGATAGGATAGGATAGAGGATAGGATAGGATAGAGGATAGGATAGGATAGAGGATAGGATAGGATAGAGGATACGATATAGGATTGGATAGGATGGAGGATAGGATACGATAGAGGATAGGATAGGATAGAGAATAGGATATAGGATTGGATAGGATAGAGGATAGAATAGGATAGAGGATAGGATAGGATAGAGGATAGGATATGATACGGGATAGGATAGGATAGAGGATAGGATAGGATAGAGGATAGAATAGGATACAGGATAGGATAGGATAGAGGATAGGATATGATAGAGGATAGGATAGGATAGAGGATAGGATAGGATAGAGGATAGGATAGGATAGAGGATAGGATAGGATAGAGGATAGTATAGGATAGAGGATAGGATAGGATAGAGGATAGGATATTATAGAGGATAGGATAGGATTGAGGATAGGATATGATACAGGATAGGATAGGATAGAGGATAGGATAGGATGGAGGATAGGATAGGATACAGGATAGGATAGGATAGAGGATAGGATATGATAGAGGATAGGATAGGATAGAGGATAGGATAGGATAGAGAATAGGATAGGATAGAGGATAGGATAGGATAGAGGATAGGATAGGATAGAGGATAGGATAGGATAGAGGATGGGATAGGATAGAGGATAATATAGGATAGAGGATAGGATAGGATAGAGGATAGGATAGGATAGAGGATAGGATAGGATAGAGGATAGGATACGATAGAGGATAGGATAGGATAGAGGATACGATATAGGATTTAATAGGATAGAGGATAGGATACGATAGAGGATAGGATAGGATAGAGGATAGGATAGGATAGAGGATAGGATAGGATAGAGGATAGGATAGGACAGAGAATAGGATATAGGATTGGATAGGATAGCGGATAGGATAGGATAGAGGATAGGATAGGATAGAGGATAGGATATGATAGAGGATAGGATATAGGATTGGATAGGATAGAGGATAGGATAGGATAGTGGATAGGATAGGATAGAGCATAGGATATGATAGAGGATAGGATAGGATAGAGGATAGGATAGGATAGAGGATACGATATAGGATTGGATAGGATGGAGGATAGGATACGATAGAGGATAGGATAGGATAGAGAATAGGATATAGGATTGGATAGGATAGAGGATAGAATAGGATAGAGGATAGGATAGGATAGAGGATAGGATATGATACAGGATAGGATAGGATAGAGGATAGAATAGGATAGAGGATAGAATAGGATACAGGATAGGATAGGATAGAGGATAGGATATGATAGAGGATAGGATAGGATAGAGGATAGGATAGGATAGAGGATAGGATAGGATAGAGGATAGGATAGGATAGAGGATAGTGTAGGATAGACCATAGGATAGGGTAGAGGATAGGATACGATAGAGGATAAGGATAGGATAGAGGATAGGATAGGATAGAGGATAGGATAGGATAGAGGATAGGATAGGATAGAGGATAGGATAGGATAGAGGATAGGATAGGATAGAGGATAGGATAGGATAGAGGATAGTATAGGATAGAGGATAGGATAGGGTAGAGGATAGGATACGATAGAGGATAAGGATACGATAGAGGATAGGATAGGATAGAGGATACGATAGAGGATAGGATAGGATAGAGGATAGGATAGGATAGAGGATAGGATAGGATAGAGGATAGGATAGGATAGAGGATAGGATAGGATAGAGGATAGGATAGGACAGAGAATAGGATATAGGATTGGATAGGATAGCGGATAGGATAGGATAGAGGATAGGATAGGATAGAGGATAGGATATGATAGAGGATAGGATATAGGATTGGATAGGATAGAGGATAGGATAGGATAGTGGATAGGATAGGATAGAGCATAGGATATGATAGAGGATAGGATAGGATAGAGGATAGGATAGGATAGAGGATAGGATAGGATAGAGGATAGGATAGGATAGAGGATACGATATAGGATTGGATAGGATGGAGGATAGGATACGATAGAGGATAGGATAGGATAGAGAATAGGATATAGGATTGGATAGGATAGAGGATAGAATAGGATAGAGGATAGGATAGGATAGAGGATAGGATATGATACAGGATAGGATAGGATAGAGGATAGGATAGGATAGAGGATAGAATAGGATACAGGATAGGATAGGATAGAGGATAGGATATGATAGAGGATAGGATAGGATAGAGGATAGGATAGGATAGAGGATAGGATAGGATAGAGGATAGGATAGGATAGAGGATAGTATAGGATAGAGGATAGGATAGGGTAGAGGATAGGATACGATAGAGGATAAGGATAGGATAGAGGATAGGATAGGATACAGGATAGGATAGGATAGAGGATAGGATAGGATAGAGGATAGGATAGGATAGAGGATAGTATAGGATAGGATACGATAGAGGATAAGGATACGATAGAGGATAGGATAGGATAGAGGATACGATATAGGATTTAATAGGATAGAGGATAGGATACGATAGAGGATAGGATAGGATAGAGGATAGGATAGGATAGAGGATAGGATAGGATAGAGGATGGGATAGGATAGAGGATAATATAGGATAGAGGATAGGATAGGATAGAGAATAGGATATAATAGAGGATAGGATAGGATAGAGGATAGGATAGGATAGAGGATAGGATACGATAGAGGATAAGGATAGGATAGAGTATAGGATAGGATAGAGGATAGGATATGATAGAGGATACGATATAGGATTTAATAGGATAGATGATAGGATACGATAGAGTATAGGATAGGATAGGATAGAGGATAATATAGGATAGAGGATAGGATAGGATAGAGGATAGGATAGGATAGAGGATAGGATAGGATAGAGGATAGGATAGGATAGAGGATAGGATAGGATAGAGGATAGGATAGGATAGAGGATAGGATAGGATAGAGGATAGGATAGGATAGAGAATAGGATAGGATAGAGGATAGGATAGGATAGAGGATAGGATAGGATAGAGGATAGGATAGGATAGAGGATAAGATATAGGATTCAATAGGATAGAGGATAGGATACGATAGAGGATAGGATAGGATAGAGGATGGGATAGGATAGAGGATAGGATAGGATAGAGGATAGAATAGGATAGAGGATAGGATAGGATAGAGGATAGGATATGATACAGGATAGGATAGGATAGAGGATAGGATAGGATAGAGGATAGGATAGGATACAGGATAGGATAGGATAGAGGATAGGATATGATAGAGGATAGGACAGGATAGAGGATAGGATAGGATAGAGGATAGGATAGGATAGAGGATAGGATATGATACAGGATAGGATAGGATAGAGGATAGGATAGGATAGAGGATAGGATAGGATACAAGATAGGATAGGATAGAGGATAGGATATGATAGAGGATAGGATAGGATAGAGGATAGGATAGGATAGAGACTAGGATAGGATAGAGGATAGGATAGGATAGAGGATAGGATAGGATAGAGGATAGGATAGGATAGAGGATGGGATAGGATAGAGGATAATATAGGATAGAGGATAGGATAGGATAGAGGATAGGATAGAATTGAGGATAGGATAGGATAGAGGATAGGATATGATAGAGGATAGGATAGGATAGAGGATAGGATAGGATAGAGGATAGGATAGGATAGAGGATAGGATAGGATAGAGGATAGGATAGGATAGAGAATAGGATAGGATAGAGAGGATAGGATAGGATAGTGGATAGGATAGGATAGAGGATAGGATAGGATAGAGGATAGGATAGGATAGAGGATGGGATAGGATAGAGGATAATATAGGATAGAGGATAGGATAGGATAGAGGATAGGATAGGATAGAGGATAGGATACGATAGAGGATAGGATAGGATAGAGGATACGATATAGGATTTAATAGGATAGAGGATAGGATACGATAGAGGATAGGATAGGATAGAGGATAGGATAGGATAGAGGATAGGATAGGATAGAGGATAGGATAGGACAGAGAATAGGATATAGGATTGGATAGGATAGCGGATAGGATAGGATAGAGGATAGGATAGGATAGAGGATAGGATATGATAGAGGATAGGATATAGGATTGGATAGGATAGAGGATAGGATAGGATAGTGGATAGGATAGGATAGAGCATAGGATATGATAGAGGATAGGATAGGATAGAGGATAGGATAGGATAGAGGATACGATATAGGATTGGATAGGATGGAGGATAGGATACGATAGAGGATAGGATAGGATAGAGAATAGGATATAGGATTGGATAGGATAGAGGATAGAATAGGATAGAGGATAGGATAGGATAGAGGATAGGATATGATACAGGATAGGATAGGATAGAGGATAGAATAGGATAGAGGATAGAATAGGATACAGGATAGGATAGGATAGAGGATAGGATATGATAGAGGATAGGATAGGATAGAGGATAGGATAGGATAGAGGATAGGATAGGATAGAGGATAGGATATGATACAGGATAGTGTAGGATAGACCATAGGATAGGGTAGAGGATAGGATACGATAGAGGATAAGGATAGGATAGAGGATAGGATAGGATAGAGGATAGGATAGGATAGAGGATAGGATAGGATAGAGGATAGGATAGGATAGAGGATAGGATAGGATAGAGGATAGTATAGGATAGAGGATAGGATAGGGTAGAGGATAGGATACGATAGAGGATAAGGATAGGATAGAGGATAGGATAGGATACAGGATAGGATAGGATAGAGGATAGGATAGGATAGAGGATAGGATAGGATAGAGGATAGTATAGGATAGGATACGATAGAGGATAAGGATACGATAGAGGATAGGATAGGATAGAGGATACGATATAGGATTTAATAGGATAGAGGATAGGATACGATAGAGGATAGGATAGGATAGAGGATAGGATAGGATAGAGGATAGGATAGGATAGAGGATGGGATAGGATAGAGGATAATATAGGATAGAGGATAGGATAGGATAGAGAATAGGATATAATAGAGGATAGGATAGGATAGAGGATAGGATAGGATAGAGGATAGGATACGATAGAGGATAAGGATAGGATAGAGTATAGGATAGGATAGAGGATAGGATATGATAGAGGATACGATATAGGATTTAATAGGATAGATGATAGGATACGATAGAGTATAGGATAGGATAGGATAGAGGATAATATAGGATAGAGGATAGGATAGGATAGAGGATAGGATAGGATAGAGGATAGGATAGGATAGAGGATAGGATAGGATAGAGGATAGGATAGGATAGAGGATAGGATAGGATAGAGGATAGGATAGGATAGAGGATAGGATAGGATAGAGAATAGGATAGGATAGAGGATAGGATAGGATAGAGGATAGGATAGGATAGAGGATAGGATAGGATAGAGGATAAGATATAGGATTCAATAGGATAGAGGATAGGATACGATAGAGGATAGGATAGGATAGAGGATGGGATAGGATAGAGGATAGGATAGGATAGAGGATAGAATAGGATAGAGGATAGGATAGGATAGAGGATAGGATATGATACAGGATAGGATAGGATAGAGGATAGGATAGGATAGAGGATAGGATAGGATACAGGATAGGATAGGATAGAGGATAGGATATGATAGAGGATAGGACAGGATAGAGGATAGGATAGGATAGAGGATAGGATAGGATAGAGGATAGGATATGATACAGGATAGGATAGGATAGAGGATAGGATAGGATAGAGGATAGGATAGGATACAAGATAGGATAGGATAGAGGATAGGATATGATAGAGGATAGGATAGGATAGAGGATAGGATAGGATAGAGACTAGGATAGGATAGAGGATAGGATAGGATAGAGGATAGGATAGGATAGAGGATAGGATAGGATAGAGGATGGGATAGGATAGAGGATAATATAGGATAGAGGATAGGATAGGATAGAGGATAGGATAGAATTGAGGATAGGATAGGATAGAGGATAGGATATGATAGAGGATAGGATAGGATAGAGGATAGGATAGGATAGAGGATAGGATAGGATAGAGGATAGGATAGGATAGAGGATAGGATAGGATAGAGAATAGGATAGGATAGAGAGGATAGGATAGGATAGTGGATAGGATAGGATAGAGGATAGGATAGGATAGAGGATAGGATAGGATAGAGGATGGGATAGGATAGAGGATAATATAGGATAGAGGATAGGATAGGATAGAGGATAGGATAGGATAGAGGATAGGATACGATAGAGGATAGGATAGGATAGAGGATACGATATAGGATTTAATAGGATAGAGGATAGGATACGATAGAGGATAGGATAGGAGTAGAGGATAGGATAGGATAGAGGATAGGATAGGATAGAGGATAGGATAGGACAGAGAATAGGATATAGGATTGGATAGGATAGCGGATAGGATAGGATAGAGATAGGATAGGATAGAGGATAGGATATGATAGAGGATAGGATATAGGATTGGATAGGATAGAGGATAGGATAGGATAGTGGATAGGATAGGATAGAGCATAGGATATGATAGAGGATAGGATAGGATAGAGGATAGGATAGGATAGAGGATACGATATAGGATTGGATAGGATGGAGGATAGGATACGATAGAGGATAGGATAGGATAGAGAATAGGATATAGGATTGGATAGGATAGAGGATAGAATAGGATAGAGGATAGGATAGGATAGAGGATAGGATATGATACAGGATAGGATAGGATAGAGGATAGAATAGGATAGAGGATAGAATAGGATACAGGATAGGATAGGATAGAGGATAGGATATGATAGAGGATAGGATAGGATAGAGGATAGGATAGGATAGAGGATAGGATAGGATAGAGGATAGGATAGGATAGAGGATAGTGTAGGATAGACCATAGGATAGGGTAGAGGATAGGATACGATAGAGGATAAGGATAGGATAGAGGATAGGATAGGATAGAGGATAGGATAGGATAGAGGATAGGATAGGATAGAGGATAGGATAGGATAGAGGATAGGATAGGATAGAGGATAGTATAGGATAGAGGATAGGATAGGATACAGGATAGGATAGGATAGAGGATAGGATATGATAGAGGATAGGATAGGATAGAGGATAGGATAGGATAGAGAATAGGATAGGATAGAGGATAGGATAGGATAGAGGATAGGATAGGATAGAGGATAGGATAGGATAGAGGATGGGATAGGATAGAGGATAATATAGGATAGAGGATAGGATAGGATAGAGGATAGGATAGGATGGACGATAGGATAGGATAGAGGATAGGATATGATAGAGGATAGGATATAGGATTGGATAGGATAGAGGATAGGATAGGATAGAGGATAGGATATTATAGAGGATAGGATAGGATTGAGGATAGGATATGATTCAGGATAGGATAGGATAGAGGATAGGATAGGATGGAGGATACGATATAGGATTTAATAGGATAGAGGATTTAATAGGATAGAGGATAGGATACGATAGAGGATAGGATAGGATAGAGGATAGGATAGGATAGAGGATAGGATAGGATAGAGGATAGGATAGGATAGAGGATAGGATAGGATAGAGGATACGATATAGGATTTAATAGGATAGAGGATTTAATAGGATAGAGGATAGGATACGATAGAGGATAGGATAGGATAGAGGATAGAATAGGATACAGGATAGGATAGGATAGAGGATAGGATATGATAGAGGATAGGATAGGATAGAGGATAGGATAGGATAGAGGATAGGATAGGATAGAGGATAGAATAGGATAGAGGATAGGATAGAGGATAGTATAGGATAGAGGATAGGATAGGATAGAGGATAGGATATTATAGAGGATAGGATAGGATTGAGGATAGGATATGATACAGGATAGGATAGGATAGAGGATAGGATAGGATGGAGGATAGGATAGGATACAGGATAGGATAGGATAGAGGATAGGATATGATAGAGGATAGGATAGGATAGAGGATAGGATAGGATAGAGAATAGGATAGGATAGAGGATAGGATAGGATAGAGGATAGGATAGGATAGAGAATAGGATAGGATAGAGGATGGGATAGGATAGAGGATAATATAGGATAGAGGATAGGATAGGATAGAGGATAGGATAGGATAGAGGATAGGATACGATAGAGGATAGGATAGGATAGAGGATACGATATAGGATTTAATAGGATAGAGGATAGGATACGATAGAGGATAGGATAGGATAGAGGATAGGATAGGATAGAGGATAGGATAGGATAGAGGATAGGATAGGACAGAGAATAGGATATAGGATTGGATAGGATAGCGGATAGGATAGGATAGAGGATAGGATAGGATAGAGGATAGGATATGATAGAGGATAGGATATAGGATTGGATACGATAGAGGATAGGATAGGATAGTGGATAGGATAGGATAGAGCATAGGATATGATAGAGGATAGGATAGGATAGAGGATAGGATAGGATAGAGGATACGATATAGGATTGGATAGGATGGAGGATAGGATACGATAGAGGATAGGATAGGATAGAGAATAGGATATAGGATTGGATAGGATAGAGGATAGAATAGGATAGAGGATAGGATAGGATAGAGGATAGGATATGATACAGGATAGGATAGGATAGAGGATAGAATAGGATAGAGGATAGAATAGGATACAGGATAGGATAGGATAGAGGATAGGATATGATAGAGGATAGGATAGGATAGAGGATAGGATATTATAGAGGATAGGATAGGATTGAGGATAGGATATGATACAGGATAGGATAGGATAGAGGATAGGATAGGATGGAGGATAGGATAGGATACAGGATAGGATAGGATAGAGGATAGGATATGATAGAGGATAGGATAGGATAGAGGATAGGATAGGATAGAGAATAGGATAGGATAGAGGATAGGATAGGATAGAGGATAGGATAGGATAGAGAATAGGATAGGATAGAGGATGGGATAGGATAGAGGATAATATAGGATAGAGGATAGGATAGGATAGAGGATAGGATAGGATAGAGGATAGGATACGATAGAGGATAGGATAGGATAGAGGATACGATATAGGATTTAATAGGATAGAGGATAGGATACGATAGAGGATAGGATAGGATAGAGGATAGGATAGGATAGAGGATAGGATAGGATAGAGGATAGGATAGGACAGAGAATAGGATATAGGATTGGATAGGATAGCGGATAGGATAGGATAGAGGATAGGATAGGATAGAGGATAGGATATGATAGAGGATAGGATATAGGATTGGATACGATAGAGGATAGGATAGGATAGTGGATAGGATAGGATAGAGCATAGGATATGATAGAGGATAGGATAGGATAGAGGATAGGATAGGATAGAGGATACGATATAGGATTGAATAGGATGGAGGATAGGATACGATAGAGGATAGGATAGGATAGAGAATAGGATATAGGATTGGATAGGATAGAGGATAGAATAGGATAGAGGATAGGATAGGATAGAGGATAGGATATGATACAGGATAGGATAGGATAGAGGATAGAATAGGATAGAGGATAGAATAGGATACAGGATAGGATAGGATAGAGGATAGGATATGATAGAGGATAGGATAGGATAGAGGATAGGATAGGATAGAGGATAGGATAGGATAGAGGATAGGATAGGATAGAGGATAGTGTAGGATAGACGATAGGATAGGGTAGAGGATAGGATACGATAGAGGATAAGGATAGGATAGAGGATAGGATAGGATAGAGGATAGGATAGGATAGAGGATAGGATAGGATAGAGGATAGGATAGGATAGAGGATAGTATAGGATAGAGGATAGGATAGGGTAGAGGATAGGATACGATAGAGGATAAGGATACGATAGAGGATAGGATAGCATAGAGGATACGATATAGGATTTAATAGGATAGAGGATAGGATACGATAGAGGATAGGATAGGATAGAGGATAGGATAGGATAGAGGATAGGATAGGATAGAGGATAGGATAGGATAGAGGATAGGATAGGATAGAGGATAGTATAGGATAGAGGATACGATAGGATAGAGGATAGGATATTATAGAGGATAGGATAGGATTGAGGATAGGATATGATACAGGATAGGATAGGATAGAGGATAGGATAGGATGGAGGAAAGGATAGGATACAGGATAGGATAGGATAGAGGATAGGATATGATAGAGGATAGGATAGGATAGAGGATAGGATAGGATAGAGGATAGGATAGGACAGAGAATAGGATATAGGATTGGATAGGATAGCGGATAGGATAGGATAGAGGATAGGATAGGATAGAGGATAGGATATGATAGAGGATAGGATATAGGATTGGATAGGATAGAGGATAGGATAGGATAGTGGATAGGATAGGATAGAGCATAGGATATGATAGAGGATAGGATAGGATAGAGGATAGGATAGGATAGAGGATACGATATAGGATTGGATAGGATGGAGGATAGGATACGATAGAGGATAGGATAGGATAGAGGATAGGATAGGATAGAGGATAGGATAGGATAGAGGATGGGATAGGATAGAGGATAATATAGGATAGAGGATAGGATAGGATAGAGAATAGGATATAATAGAGGATAGGATAGGATAGAGGATAGGATAGGATAGAGGATAGGATACGATAGAGGATAAGGATAGGATAGAGTATAGGATAGGATAGAGGATAGGATAGGATAGAGGATAGGATAGGATAGAGGATAGGATAGGATAGAGGATAGGATAGGATAGAGGATAGGATAGGATAGAGGATAGGATAGGATAGAGGATAGGATAGGATAGAGGATAGGATAGGATAGAGGATAGGATAGGATAGAGGATAAGATATAGGATTTAATAGGATAGAGGATAGGATACGATAGAGGATAGGATAGGATAGAGGATGGGATAGGATAGAGGATAGGATAGGATAGAGGATAGAATAGGATAGAGGATAGGATAGGATAGAGGATAGGATATGATACAGGATAGGATAGGATATAGGATAGGATAGGATAGAGGATAGGATAGGATAGAGGATAGGATAGGATAGAGGATAGGATAGGATAGAGGATAAGATAAAGGATTTAATAGGATAGAGGATAGGATACGATAGAGGATAGGATAGGATAGAGGATGGGATAGGATAGAGGATAGGATAGGATAGAGGATAGAATAGGATAGAGGATAGGATAGGATAGAGGATAGGATATGATACAGGATAGGATAGGATAGAGGATAGGATAGGATAGAGGATAGGATAGGATAGAGGATAGGATAGGATAGAGGATAGGATAGGATAGAGGATAAGATATAGGATTTAATAGGATAGAGGATAGGATACGATAGAGGATAGGATAGGATAGAGGATGGGATAGGATAGAGGATAGGATAGGATAGAGGATAGAATAGGATAGAGGATAGGATAGGATAGAGGATAGGATATGATACAGGATAGGATAGGATAGAGGATAGGATAGGATAGAGGATAGGATAGGATAGAGGATAGGATAGGATAGAGGATAAGATATAGGATTTAATAGGATAGAGGATAGGATACGATAGAGGATAGGATAGGATAGAAGATGGGATAGGATAGAGGATAGGATAGGATAGAGGATAGAATAGGATAGAGGATAGGATAGGATAGAGGATAGGATATGATACAGGATAGGATAGGATAGAGGATAGGATAGGATAGAGGATAGGATAGGATAGAGGATAGGATAGGATAGAGGATAGGATAGGATAGAGGATAGTATAGGATAGAGGATAGGATAGGGTAGAGGATAGGATACGATAGAGGATAAGGATACGATAGAGGATAGGATAGGATAGAGGATACGATATAGGATTTAATAGGATAGAGGATAGGATACGATAGAGGATAGGATAGGATAGAGGATAGGATAGGATAGAGGATAGGATAGGATAGAGGATAGGATAGGATAGAGGATAGGATAGGATAGAGGATAGTATAGGATAGAGGATACGATAGGATAGAGGATAGGAAATTATAGAGGATAGGATAGGATTGAGGATAGGATATGATACAGGATAGGATAGGATAGAGGATAGGATAGGATGGAGGAAAGGATAGGATACAGGATAGGATAGGATAGAGGATAGGATATGATAGAGGATAGGATAGGATAGAGGATAGGATAGGATAGAGAATAGGATAGGATAGAGGATAGGATAGGATAGAGGATAGGATAGGATAGAGGATAGGATAGGATAGAGGATGGGATAGGATAGAGGATAATATAGGATAGAGGATAGGATAGGATAGAGGATAGGATAGGATAGAGGATAGGATAGGATAGAGGATAGGATACGATAGAGGATAGGGTAGGATAGAGGATACGATATAGGATTTAATAGGATAGAGGATAGGATACGATAGAGGATAGGATAGGATAGAGGATAGGATAGGATAGAGGATATGATAGGATAGAGGATAGGATAGGACAGAGAATAGGATATAGGATTGGATAGGATAGCGGATAGGATAGGATAGAGGATAGGATAGGATAGAGGTTAGGATATGATAGAGGATAGGATATAGGATTGGATAGGATAGAGGATAGGATAGGATAGTGGATAGGATAGGATAGAGCATAGGATATGATAGAGGATAGGATAGGATAGAGGATAGGATAGGATAGAGGATACGATATAGGATTGGATAGGATGGAGGATAGGATACGATAGAGGATAGGATAGGATAGAGGATAGGATAGGATAGAGGATAGGATAGGATAGAGGATGGGATAGGATAGAGGATAATATAGGATAGAGGATAGGATAGGATAGAGAATAGGATATAATAGAGGATAGGATAGGATAGAGGATAGGATAGGATAGAGGATAGGATACGATAGAGGATAAGGATAGGATAGAGTATAGGATAGGATAGAGGATAGGATATGATAGAGGATACGATATAGGATTTAAAAGGATAGATGATAGGATACGATAGAGTATAGGATAGGATAGGATAGAGGATAATATAGGATAGAGGATAGGATAGGATAGAGGATAGGATAGGATAGAGGATAGGATAGGATAGGATAGAGGATAGGATAGGATAGAGGATAGGATAGGATAGAGGATAGGATAGGATAGAGGATAGGATAGGATAGAGGATAAGATATAGGATTTAATAGGATAGAGGATAGGATACGATAGAGGATAGGATAGGATAGAGGATGGGATAGGATAGAGGATAGGATAGGATAGAGGATAGAATAGGATAGAGGATAGGATAGGATAGAGGATAGGATATGATACAGGATAGGATAGGATAGAGGATAGGATAGGATAGAGGATAGGATAGGATAGAGGATAGGATAGGATAGAGGATAGGATAGGATAGAGGATAGGATAGGATAGAGGATAGGATAGGATAGAGGATAAGATATAGGATTTAATAGGATAGAGGATAGGATACGATAGAGGATAGGATAGGATAGAGGATGGGATAGGATAGAGGATAGGATAGGATAGAGGATAGAATAGGATAGAGGATAGGATAGGATAGAGGATAGGATATGATACAGGATAGGATAGGATAGAGGATAGGATAGGATAGAGGATAGGATAGGATAGAGGATAGGATAGGATAGAGGATAGGATAGGATAGAGGATAAGATATAGGATTTAATAGGATAGAGGATAGGATACGATAGAGGATAGGATAGGATAGAGGATGGGATAGGATAGAGGATAGGATAGGATAGAGGATAGGATAGGATAGAGGATAGAATAGGATAGAGGATAGGATAGGATAGAGGATAGGATATGATACAGGATAGGATAGGATAGAGGATAGGATAGGATAGAGGATAGGATAGGATACAGGATAGGATAGGATAGAGGATAGGATAGGATAGAGGATAGGATAGGATAGAGACTAGGATAGGATAGAGGATAGGATAGGATAGAGGATAGGATAGGATAGAGGATAGGATAGGATAGAGGATGGGATAGGATAGAGGATAATATAGGATAGAGGATAGGATAGGATAGAGGATAGGATAGAATTGAGGATAGGATAGGATAGAGGATAGGATATGATAGAGGATAGGATAGGATAGAGGATAGGATAGGATAGAGGATAGGATAGGATAGAGGATAGGATAGGATAGAGGATAGGATAGGATAGAGGATAGGATAGGATAGAGGATAGGATAGGATAGAGAATAGGATAGGATAGAGGATAGGATAGGATAGTGGATAGGATAGGATAGAGGATAGCATAGGATAGAGGATAGGATAGGATAGGATAGAGGATAATATAGGATAGAGGATAGGATAGGATAGAGGATAGGATAGGATAGAGGATAGGATAGGATAGAGGATAGGATAGGATAGAGGATACGATATAGGATTTAATAGGATAGAGGATTTAATAGGATAGAGGATAGGATACGATAGAGGATAGGATAGGATAGAGGATAGGATAGGATAGAGGATGGGATAGGATAGAGGATAGGATAGGATAGAGGATAGAATAGGATAGAGGATAGGATAGGATAGAGGATAGGATAGGACAGAGGATAGGATAGGATAGAGGATAGGATAGGATAGAGGATAGGATAGGATAGAGGATAGGATACGATAGAGGATAGGATATGATAGAGGATAGGATAGGATAGAGGATAGGATAGGATAGAGGATAGGATATGATAGAGGATAGGATAGGATAGAGGACAGGATAGGATAGAGGGTAGGATAGGATAGAGGATAGGACAGGACAGAGGATAGGATAGGATAGAGGATAGGATAGGATAGAGGATAGGATAGGATAGAGAATAGGATAGGATAGAGGATAGGATAGGATAGAGGATAGGATAGGATAGAGGATAGAATAGGATACAGGATAGGATAGGATAGAGGATAGGATATGATAGAGGATAGGATAGGATAGAGGATAGGATAGGATAGAGGATAGGATAGGATAGAGGATACGATATAGGATTTAATAGGATAGAGTATAGGATACGATAGAGGATAGGATAGGATAGAGGATAGGATAGGATAGAGGATAGGATAGGATAGAGGATAGGATAGGATAGGTTAGAGGATAATATAGGATAGAGGATAGGATAGGATAGAGGATAGGATAGGATAGAGGATAGGATAGGATAGAGGATAGGATAGGATAGAGGATAGGATAGGATAGAGGATAGGATAGGATAGAGGATACGATATAGGATTTAATAGGATTGAGGATAGGATACGATAGAGGATAGGATAGGATAGAGGATAGGATAGGATAGAGGATGGGATAGGATAGAGGATAGGATAGGATAGAGGATAGAATAGGATAGAGGATAGGATAGGATAGAGGATGGGATATGATACAGGATAGGATAGGATAGAGGATAGGATAGGATAGAGGATAGGATAGGATACAGGATAGGATAGGATAGAGGATAGGATATGATAGAGGATAGGACAGGATAGAGGATAGGATAGGATAGAGACTAGGATAGGATAGAGGATAGGATAGGATAGAGGATAGGATAGGATAGAGGATAGGATAGGATAGAGGATGGGATAGGATAGAGGATAATATAGGATAGAGGATAGGATAGGATAGAGGATAGGATAGGATAGAGGATAGGATAGGATAGAGGATAGGATAGGATAGAGGATAGGATAGGATAGAGGATACGATATAGGATTGGATAGGATGGAGGATAGGATACGATAGAGGATAGGATAGGATAGAGGATAGGATATGATACAGGATAGGATAGGATAGAGGATAGGATAGGATGGAGGATAGGATAGGATACAGGATAGGATAGGATAGAGGATAGGATATGATAGAGGATAGGATAGGATAGAGGATAGGATAGGATAGAGAATAGGATAGGATAGAGGATAGGATAGGATAGAGGATAGAATAGGATAGAGGATAGGATAGGATAGAGGATGGGATAGGATAGAGGATAATATAGGATAGAGGATAGGATAGGATAGAAGATAGGATAGGATAGAGGATAGGATAGGATAGAGGATAGGATACGATAGAGGATAGGATAGGATAGAGGATACGATATAGGATTTAATAGGATAGAGGATAGGATACGATAGAGGATAGGATAGGATAGAGGATAGGATAGGATAGAGGATAGGATACGATAGAGGATAGGATAGGACAGAGAATAGGATATAGGATTGGATAGGATAGCGGATAGGATAGGATAGAGGATAGGATAGGATAGAGGATAGGATATGATAGAGGATAGGATATAGGATTGGATAGGATAGAGGATAGGATAGGATAGAGGATACGATAGAGGATAGGATAGGATAGAGGATACGATATAGGATTTAATAGGATAGAGGATAGGATACGATAGAGGATAGGATAGGATAGAGGATAGGATAGGATAGAGGATAGGATAGGATAGAGGATAGGATAGGACAGAGAATAGGATATAGGATTGGATAGGATAGCGGATAGGATAGGATAGAGGATAGGATAGGATAGAGGATAGGATATGATAGAGGATAGGATATAGGATTGGATAGGATAGAGGATAGGATAGGATAGTGGATAGGATAGGATAGAGCGTAGGATATGATAGAGGATAGGATAGGATAGAGGATAGGATAGGATAGAGGATAGGATAGGATAGAGGATAGGATAGGATAGAGAATACGATATAGGATTGGATAGGATGGATTATAGGATACGATAGAGGATAGGATAGGATAGAGAATAGGATATAGGATTGGATAGGATAGAGGATAGAATAGGATAGAGGATAGGATAGGATAGAGGATAGGATATGATACAGGATAGGATAGGATAGAGGATAGGATAGGATAGAGGATAGAATAGGATACAGGATAGGATAGGATAGAGGATAGGATATGATAGAGGATAGGATAGGATAGAGGATAGGATAGGATAGAGGATAGGATAGGATAGAGGATAGGATAGGATAGAGGATAAGGATAGGATAGAGTATAGGATAGGATAGAGGATAGGATATGATAGAGGATACGATATAGGATTTAATAGGATAGATGATAGGATACGATAGAGTATAGGATAGGATAGGATAGAGGATAATATAGGATAGAGGATAGGATAGGATAGAGGATAGGATAGGATAGAGGATAGGATAGGATAGAGGATAGGATAGGATAGAGGATAGGATAGGATAGAGGATAGGATAGGATAGAGGATAGGATAGGATAGAGGATAGGATAGGATAGAGGATAGGATAGGATAGAGGATAAGATATAGGATTTAATAGGATAGAGGATAGGATACGATAGAGGATAGGATAGGATAGAGGATGGGATAGGATAGAGGATAGGATAGGATAGAGGATAGAATAGGATAGAGGATAGGATAGGATATGATACAGGATAGGATAGGATAGAGGATAGGATAGGATAGAGGATAGGATAGGATACAGGATAGGATAGGATAGAGGATAGGATATGATAGAGGATAGGACAGGATAGAGGATAGGATAGGATAGAGGATAGGATAGGATAGAGGATAGGATATGATACAGGATAGGATAGGATAGAGGATAGGATAGGATAGAGGATAGGATAGGATACAGGATAGGATAGGATAGAGGATAGGATATGATAGAGGATAGGATAGGATAGAGGATAGGATAGGATAGAGACTAGGATAGGATAGAGGATAGGATAGGATAGAGGATAGGATAGGATAGAGGATAGGATAGGATAGAGGATGGGATAGGATAGAGGATAATATAGGATAGAGGATAGGATAGGATAGAGGATAGGATAGAATTGAGGATAGGATAGGATAGAGGATAGGATATGATAGAGGATAGGATAGGATAGAGGATAGGATAGGATAGAGGATAGGATAGGATAGAGGATAGGATAGGATAGAGGATAGGATAGGATAGAGAATAGGATAGGATAGAGGATAGGATAGGATAGTGGATAGGATAGGATAGAGGATAGGATAGGATAGAGGATAGGATAGGATAGGATAGAGGATAATATAGGATAGAGGATAGGATAGGATAGAGGATAGGATAGGATAGAGGATAGGATAGGATAGAGGATAGGATAGGATAGAGGATAGGATAGGATAGAGGATAGGATAGGATAGAGGATACGATATAGGATTTAATAGGATAGAGGATTTAATAGGATAGAGGATAGGATACGATAGAGGATAGGATAGGATAGAGGATAGGATAGGATAGAGGATGGGATAGGATAGAGGATAGGATAGGATAGAGGATAGAATAGGGTAGAGGATAGGATAGGATAGAGGATAAGATAGGATAGGATAGAGGATAGGATAGGATAGAGGATAGGATAGGATAGAGGATAGGATAGGATAGAGGATAGGATAGGATAGAGGATAGGATAGGATAGAGGATACGATATAGGATTTAATAGGATAGAGGATTTAATAGGATAGAGGATAGGATACGATAGAGGATAGGATAGGATAGAGGATAGGATAGGATAGAGGATGGGATAGGATAGAGGATAGGATAGGATAGAGGATAGAATAGGATAGAGGGTAGGATAGGATAGAGGATAGGATAGGACAGAGGATAGGATAGGATAGAGGATAGGATAGGATAGAGGATAGGATAGGATAGAGGATAGGATAGGATAGAGGATAGGATAGGATAAAGGATAGGATAGGATAGAAGATACGATATAGGATTTAATAGGATAGAGGATAGGATACGATAGAGGATACGATAGGATAGAGGATAGAATAGGATAGAGAATAGGATACGATAGAGGATACGATAGGATAGAGGATAGGATAGGATAGAGAATAGGATAGGATAGAGGATAGGATAGGATAGAGGATAGGATAGGATAGAGGATAGGATAGGATAGAGGATAGGATAGGATGGAGGATAGGATAGGATACACGATAGGATAGGATAGAGGATAGGATATGATAGAGGATAGGATAGGATAGAGGATAGGATAGGATAGAGAATAGGATAGGATAGAGGATAGGATAGGATAGAGGATAGGATAGGATAGAGGATAGGATAGGATAGAGGATAGGATAGGATAGAGGATGGGATAGGATAGAGGATAATATAGGATAGAGGATAGGATAGGATAGAGGATAGGATAGGATTGAGGATAGGATAGGATAGAGGATAGGATATGATAGAGGATAGGATAGGATAGAGGATAGGATAGGATAGAGGATAGGATAGGATAGAGGATAGGATAGGATAGAGGATAGGATACGATAGAGGATAGGATAGGAAAGAGGGTAGGATAGGATAGAGGATAGTATAGGATAGAGGATAGGATAGGGTAGAGGATAGGATACGATAGAGGATAAGGTTAGGATAGAGGATAGGATAGGATAGAGGATAGGATAGGATGGACGATAGGATAGGATAGAGGATAGGATATGATAGAGGATAGGATATAGGATTGGATAGGATAGAGGATAGGATAGGATAGAGGATAGGATATTATAGAGGATAGGATAGGATTGAGGATAGGATATGATACAGGATAGGATAGGATAGAGGATAGGATAGGATGGAGGATAGGATAGGATACAGGATAGGATAGGATAGAGGATAGGATATGATAGAGGATAGGATAGGATAGAGGATAGGATAGGATAGAGAATAGGATAGGATAGAGGATAGGATAGGATAGAGGATAGGATAGGATAGAGGATAGGATAGGATAGAGGATGGGATAGGATAGAGGATAATATAGGATAGAGGATAGGATAGGATAGAGGATAGGATAGGATAGAGGATAGGATAGGATAGAGGATAGGATACGATAGAGGATAGGATAGGATAGAGGATACGATATAGGATTTAATAGGATAGAGGATAGGATACGATAGAGGACAGGATAGGATAGAGGATCGGATAGGATAGAGGATAGGATAGGATAGAGGATAGGATAGGACAGAGAATAGGATATAGGATTGGATAGGATAGCGGATAGGATAGGATAGAGGATAGGATAGGATAGAGGATAGGATATGATAGAGGATAGGATATAGGATTGGATAGGATAGAGGATAGGATAGGATAGTGGATAGGATAGGATAGAGCATAGGATATGATAGAGGATAGGATAGGATAGAGGATAGGATAGGATAGAGGATAGGATAGGATAGAGGATAGGATAGGATAGAGGATACGATATAGGATTGGATAGGATGGAGGATAGGATACGATAGAGGATAGGATAGGATAGAGAATAGGATATAGGATTGGATAGGATAGAGGATAGAATAGGATAGAGGATAGGATAGGATAGAGGATAGGATATGATACGGGATAGGATAGGATAGAGGATAGGATAGGATAGAGGATAGAATAGGATACAGGATAGGATAGGATAGAGGATAGGATATGATAGAGGATAGGATAGGATAGAGGATAGGATAGGATAGAGGATAGGATAGGATAGAGGATAGGATAGGATAGAGGATAGGATAGGATAGAGGATACGATATAGGATTTAATAGGATAGAGGATAGGATACGATAGAGGATACGATAGGATAGAGGATAGGATAGGATAGAGGATGGGATAGGATAGAGGATAGGATAGGATAGAGGATGGGATAGGATAGAGGATAATATAGGATAGAGGATAGGATAGGATAGAGGATAGGATATGATAGAGGATAGGATAGGATAGAGGATAGGATAGGATAGAGGATAGGATAGGATAGAGGATAGGATAGGATAGAGGATAGGATAGGATAGAGAATAGGATAGGATAGAGGATAGGATAGGATAGGGGATAGGATAGGATAGAGGATAGGATAGGATAGGATAGAGGATAATATAGGATAGAGGATAGGATATAGGATTGGATAGGATAAAGGATAGAATAGGATAGAGGATAGGATAGGATAGAGGATAGGATAGGATAGAGAATAGGATAGGATCGAGGATAGGATAGGATAGAGGATAGGATAGGATTGAGGATAGGATACGATAGAGGATAGGATAGGATAGAGGATACGATATAGGATTTAATAGGATAGAGGATAGGATACGATAGAGGATAGGATAGGATAGAGGATAGGATAGGATAGAGGATAGTATAGGATAGAGGATAGGATAGGATAGAGAATAGGATATAGGATTGGATAGGATAGAGGATAGAATAGGATAGAGGATAGGATAGGATAGAGGATAGGATATGATACAGGATAGGATAGGATAGAGGATAGGATAGGATAGAGGATAGAATAGGATACAGGATAGGATAGGATAGAGGACAGGATATGATAGAGGATAGGATAGGATAGAGGATTGGATAGGATAGAGAATAGGATAGGATAGAGGATAGGATAGGATAGAGGATAGGATAGGATAGAGGATAGGATAGCATAGAGGATGGGATAGGATAAAGTATAATATAGGATAGAGGATAGGATAGGATAGAGGATAGGATAGAGGATAGGATAGGATAGAGGATAGGATAGGATAGAGGATAGGATAGGATAGAGGATAGGATAGGATAGAGGATAGGATAGGATAGAGGATAGGATAGGACAGAGGATAGGATAGGATAGAGGATAGGATAGGATAGAGGATAGGATATGATAGAGGATAGGATAGGATAGTGGATAGGATAGGATAGAGGATAGGATAGGATATGATAGTGGATAGGATAGGATAGAGGATAGGATAGGATACAGGATAGGATAGGATAGAGGATACGATATAGGATTGGATAGGATAGAGGATAGGATATGATAGAGGATAGGATAGGATAGAGAATAGGATATAGGATTGGATAGGATAGAGGATAGAATAGGATAGAGGATAGGATAGGATAGAGAATAGGATAGGATCGAGGATAGGATAGGATAGAGGATAGGATAGGATTGAGGATAGGATACGATAGAGGATAGGATAGGATAGAGGATAGGATAGGATAGAGGATAAGGATAGGATAGAGGATAGGATAGGATAGAGGATAGGATAGGATAGAGGATAGGATAGGATAGAGGATAGGATAGGATAGTGGATAGGATAGGATACAGCATAGGATATGATAGAGGATAGGATAGGATAGGATAGAGGATAGGATAGGATAGTGGATACGATATAGGATTGGATAGGATGGAGGATAGGATACGATAGAGGATAGGATAGGATAGAGAATAGGATATAGGATTGGATATTATAGAGGATAGGATACGATAGAGGATAGGATAGGATAGAGGATAGGATAGGATAGAGGATGGGATAGGATAGATTATAGGATAGGATAGAGGATAGAATAGGATAGAGGATAGGATAGGATAGAGGATAGGATATTATACAGGATAGGATAGGATAGAGGATAGGATAGGATAGAGGATAGGATAGGATACAGGATAGGATAGGATAGAGGATAGGATATGATAGAGGATAGGACAGGATAGAGGATAGGATAGGATAGAGGATAGGATAGGATAGAGAATAGGATAGGATAGAGGATAGGATAGGATAGAGGATAGGATAGGATAGAGGATAGGATAGGATAGAGGATGGGATAGGATAGAGGATAATATAGGATAGAGGATAGGATAGGATAGAGGATAGGATAGGATAGAGGATAGGATAGGATAGAGGATAGGATAGGATAGAGGATAGGATAGGATAGAGGATAGGATAGGATAGAGGATAGGATAGGATAGAGGATAGGATAGGATAGAGGATAGGATAGGATAGAGGATAGGATAGGATAGAGGATAGGATAGGATAGAGGATAGGATAGGATAGAGGATAGGATAGGATAGAGGATAGGATAGGATAGAGGATAGGATAGGATAGAGGATAGGATAGGATAGAGGATAGGATAGGATAGAGGATAGGATAGGATAGAGGATAGGATAGAGGATAGGATAGGATAGAGGATAGGATAGGATAGAGGATAGGATAGGATAGAGGATAGAATAGGATAGAGGATAGGATAGGATAGAGGATAGGATATGATACAGAATAGGATAGGATAGAGGATAGGATAGGATAGAGGATAGGATAGGATACAGGATAGGATAGGATAGAGGATAGGATATGATAGAGGATAGGATAGGATAGATGATAGGATAGGATAGAGGATAGGATAGGACAGAGGATAGGATAGGATAGAGGATAGGATAGGATAGAGAATAGCATAGGATAGAGGATAGGATAGGATAGGGGATAGGATATGATAGAGGATAGGATAGGATAGAGGATAGGATAGGATAGAGGATAGGATAGGATAGAGGATAGGATAGGATAGAGGATAGGATAGGATAGAGGATAGGATAGGATAGAGGATAGAATAGGATAGAGGATAGGATAGGATAGAGGATAGGATATGATACAGGATAGGATAGGATAGAGGATAGGATAGGATATGATAGTGGATAGGATAGGATAGAGGATAGGATAGGATACAGGATAGGATAGGATAGAGGATACGATATAGGATTGGATAGGGTAGAGGATAGGATATGATAGAGGATAGGATAGGATAGAGAATAGGATATAGGATTGGATAGGATAGAGGATAGAATAGGATAGAGGATAGGATAGGATAGAGAATAGGATAGGATCGAGGATAGGATAGGATAGAGGATAGGATAGGATTGAGGATAGGATACGATAGAGGATAGGATAGGATAGAGGATAGGATAGGATAGAGGATAAGGATAGGATAGAGGATAGGATAGGATAGAGGATAGGATAGGATAGAGGATAGGATAGGATAGAGGATAGGATAGGATAGTGGATAGGATAGGATACAGCATAGGATATGATAGAGGATAGGATAGGATAGGATAGAGGATAGGATAGGATAGTGGATACGATATAGGATTGGATAGGATGGAGGATAGGATACGATAGAGGATAGGATAGGATAGAGAATAGGATATAGGATTGGATATTATAGAGGATAGGATACGATAGAGGATAGGATAGGATAGAGGATAGGATAGGATAGAGGATGGGATAGGATAGATTATAGGATAGGATAGAGGATAGGATAGGATAGAGGATAGGATATTATACAGGATAGGATAGGATAGAGGATAGGATAGGATAGAGGATAGGATAGGATACAGGATAGGATAGGATAGAGGATAGGATATGATAGAGGATAGGACAGGATAGAGGATAGGATAGGATAGAGGATAGGATAGGATAGAGAATAGGATAGGATAGAGGATAGGATAGGATAGAGGATAGGATAGGATAGAGGATAGGATAGGATAGAGGATGGGATAGGATAGAGGATAATATAGGATAGAGGATAGGATAGGATAGAGGATAGGATAGGATAGAGGATAGGATAGGATAGAGGATAGGATAGGATAGAGGATAGGATAGGATAGAGGATAGGATAGGATAGAGGATAGGATAGGATAGAGGATAGGATAGGATAGAGGATAGGATAGGATAGAGGATAGGATAGGATAGAGGATAGGATAGGATAGAGGATAGGATAGGATAGAGGATAGGATAGGATAGAGGATAGGATAGGATAGAGGATAGGATAGGATAGAGGATAGGATAGAGGATAGGATAGGATAGAGGATAGGATAGGATAGAGGATAGGATAGGATAGAGGATAGAATATTATAGAGGATAGGATAGGATAGAGGATAGGATATGATACAGGATAGGATAGGATAGAGGATAGGATAGGATAGAGGATAGGATAGGATACAGGATAGTATAGGATAGAGGATAGGATATGGTAGAGGATAGGATAGGATAGATGATAGGATAGGATAGAGGATAGGATAGGACAGAGGATAGGATAGGATAGAGGATAGGATAGGATAGAGAATAGCATAGGATAGAGGATAGGATAGGATAGGGGATAGGATATGATAGAGGATAGGATAGGATAGAGGATAGGATAGGATAGAGGATAGGATAGGATAGAGGATAGGATAGGATAGAGGATAGGATAGGATAGAGGATAGGATAGGATAGAGGATAGAATAGGATAGAGGATAGGATAGGATAGAGGATAGGATATGATACAGGATAGGATAGGATAGAGGATAGGATAGGATAGAGGATAGGATAGGATACAGGATAGGATAGGATAGAGGATAGGATATGATAGAGGATAGGATAGGATAGATGATAGGATAGGATAGAGGATAGGATAGGATAGAGGATAGGATACGATAGAGGATAAGGATAGGATAGAGGATAGGATAGGATAGAGGATAGGATATGATAGAGGATACGATATAGGATTTAATAGGATAGAGGATAGGATACGATAGAGTATAGGATAGGATAGGATAGAGGATAATATAGGATAGAGGATAGGATAGGATAGAGGATAGGATAGGATAGAGGATAGGATAGAGGATAGGATAGGATAGAGGATAGGATAGGATAGAGGATAGGATAGGATAGAGGATAGGATAGGATAGAGGATAGGATAGGATAGAGGATAGAATAGGATAGAGGATAAGATAGGATAGAGGATAGGATATGATACAGGATAGGATAGGATAGAGGATAGGATAGGATAGAGGATAGGATAGGATACAGGATAGGCTAGGATAGAGGATAGGATATGATAGAGGATAGGATAGGATAGATGATAGGATAGGATAGAGGATAGGATAGGATAGAGGATAGGATACGATAGAGGATAAGGATAGGATAGAGGATAGGATAGGATAGAGGATAGGATATGATAGAGGATACGATATAGGATTTAATAGGATAGAGGATAGGATACGATAGAGTATAGGATAGGATAGGATAGAGGATAATATAGGATAGAGGATAGGATAGGATAGAGGATAGGATAGGATAGAGGATAGGATAGGATAGAGGATAGGATAGGATAGAGGATAGGATAGGATAGAGGATAGGATAGGATAGAGGATAGGATAGGATAGAGGATAGGATAGGATAGAGGATAGGATAGGATAGAGGATAGGATAGGATAGAGGATAGGATAGGATAGAGGATAGGATAGGATAGAGGATAGAATAGGATAGAGGATAAGATAGGATAGAGGATAGGATATGATACAGGATAGGATAGGATAGAGGATAGGATAGGATAGAGGATAGAATAGGATAGAGGATGGGATAGGATAGAGGATAGGATATGATACAGGATAGGATAGGATAGAGGATAGGATAGGATAGAGGATAGGATAGGATACAGGATAGGATAGGATAGAGGATAGGATATGATAGAGGATAGGATAGGATAGATGATAGGATAGGATAGAGGATAGGATATGATAGAGGATAGGATAGGATAGAGGATAGGATAGGATAGAGGATAGGATAGGATAGAGGATAGGATAGGATAGAGGATAGGATAGGATAGAGGATAGGATAGGATAGATGATAGGATAGGATAGAGGATAGGATAGGATAGAGGATAGGATACGATAGAGGATAAGGATAGGATAGAGGATAGGATAGGATAGAGGATAGGATATGATAGAGGATACGATATAGGATTTAATAGGATAGAGGATAGGATACGATAGAGTATAGGATAGGATAGGATAGAGGATAATATAGGATAGAGGATAGGATAGGATAGAGGATAGGATAGGATAGAGGATAGGATAGGATAGAGGATAGGATAGGATAGAGGATAGGATAGGATAGAGGATAGGATAGGATAGAGGATAGGATAGGATAGAGGATAGGATAGGATAGAGGATAGGATAGGATAGAGGATAGAATAGGATAGAGGATAAGATAGGATAGAGGATAGGATATGATACAGGATAGGATAGGATAGAGGATAGGATAGGATAGAGGATAGAATAGGATAGAGGATGGGATAGGATAGAGGATAGGATATGATACAGGATAGGATAGGATAGAGGATAGGATAGGATAGAGGATAGGATAGGATACAGGATAGGATAGGATAGAGGATAGGATATGATAGAGGATAGGATAGGATAGATGATAGGATAGGATAGAGGATAGGATATGATAGAGGATAGGATAGGATAGAGGATAGGATAGGATAGAGGATAGGATAGGATAGAGGATAGGATAGGATAGAGGATAGGATAGGATAGAGGATAGGATAGGATAGAGGATAGAATAGGATAGAGGATGGGATAGGATAGAGGATAGGATAGGATAGATGATAGGATAGGATAGAGGATAGGATAGGATAGAGGATAGGATACGATAGAGGATAAGGATAGGATAGAGGATAGGATAGGATAGAGGATAGGATATGATAGAGGATACGATATAGGATTTAATAGGATAGAGGATAGGATACGATAGAGTATAGGATAGGATAGGATAGAGGATAATATAGGATAGAGGATAGGATAGGATAGAGGATAGGATAGGATAGAGGATAGGATAGGATAGAGGATAGGATAGGATAGAGGATAGGATAGGATAGAGGATAGGATAGGATAGAGGATAGGATAGGATAGAGGATAGGATAGGATAGAGGATAGGATAGGATAGAGGATAGAATAGGATAGAGGATAGGATAGGATAGAGGATAGGATAGGATAGAGGATAGGATAGGATAGAGGATAGGATAGGATAGAGGATAGGATAGGATAGAGGATAGAATAGGATAGAGGATAAGATAGGATAGAGGATAGGATATGATACAGGATAGGATAGGATAGAGGATAGGATAGGATAGAGGATAGAATAGGATAGAGGATGGGATAGGATAGAGGATAGGATATGATACAGGATAGGATAGGATAGAGGATAGGATAGGATAGAGGATAGGATAGGATACAGGATAGGATAGGATAGAGGATAGGATATGATAGAGGATAGGATAGGATAGATGATAGGATAGGATAGAGGATAGGATATGATAGAGGATAGGATAGGATAGAGGATAGGATAGGATAGAGGATAGGATAGGATAGAGGATAGGATAGGATAGAGGATAGGATAGGATAGAGGATAGGATAGGATAGATGATAGGATAGGATAGAGGATAGGATAGGATAGAGGATAGGATACGATAGAGGATAAGGATAGGATAGAGGATAGGATAGGATAGAGGATAGGATATGATAGAGGATACGATATAGGATTTAATAGGATAGAGGATAGGATACGATAGAGTATAGGATAGGATAGGATAGAGGATAATATAGGATAGAGGATAGGATAGGATAGAGGATAGGATAGGATAGAGGATAGGATAGGATAGAGGATAGGATAGGATAGAGGATAGGATAGGATAGAGGATAGGATAGGATAGAGGATAAGATAGGATAGAGGATAGGATATGATACAGGATAGGATAGGATAGAGGATAGGATAGGATAGAGGATAGAATAGGATAGAGGATGGGATAGGATAGAGGATAGGATATGATACAGGATAGGATAGGATAGAGGATAGGATAGGATAGAGGATAGAATAGGATAGAGGATGGGATAGGATAGATGATAGGATATGATACAGGATAGGATAGGATAGAGGATAGGATAGGATAGAGGATAGGATAGGATACAGGATAGGATAGGATAGAGGATAGGATATGATAGAGGATAGGATAGGATAGATGATAGGATAGGATAGAGGATAGGATATGATAGAGGATAGGATAGGATAGAGGATAGGATAGGATAGAGGATAGGATAGGATAGAGGATAGGATAGGATAGAGGATAGGATAGGATAGAGGATAGGATAGGATAGAGGATAGAATAGGATAGAGGATGGGATAGGATAGAGGATAGGATATGATACAGGATAGGATAGGATAGAGGATAGGATAGGATAGAGGATAGGATAGGATACAGGATAGGATAGGATAGAGGATAGGATATGATAGAGGATAGGATAGGATAGATGATAGGATAGGATAGAGGATAGGATAGGATAGAGGATAGGATACGATAGAGGATAAGGATAGGATAGAGGATAGGATAGGATAGAGGATAGGATATGATAGAGGATACGATATAGGATTTAATAGGATAGAGGATAGGATACGATAGAGTATAGGATAGGATAGGATAGAGGATAATATAGGATAGAGGATAGGATAGGATAGAGGATAGGATAGGATAGAGGATAGGATAGGATAGAGGATAGGATAGGATAGAGGATAGGATAGGATAGAGGATAGGATAGGATAGAGGATAGGATAGGATAGAGGATACGATATAGGATTTAATAGGATAGAGGATAGGATACGATAGAGGATAGGATAGGATAGAGGATAGGATAGGATAGAGGATGGGATAGGATAGAGGATAGGATAGGATAGAGGATAGAATAGGATAGAGGATAGGATAGGATAGAGGATAGGATATGATACAGGATAGGATAGGATAGAGGATAGGATAGGATAGAGGATAGGATAGGATACAGGATAGGATAGGATAGAGGATAGGATATGATAGAGGATAGGACAGGATAGAGGATAGGATAGGATAGAGACTAGGATAGGATAGAGGATAGGATAGGATAGAGGATAGGATAGGATAGAGGATAGGATAGGATAGAGGATGGGATAGGATAGAGGATAATATAGGATAGAGGATAGGATAGGATAGAGGATAGGATAGGATAGAGGATGGGATAGGATAGAGGATAGGATAGGATAGAGGATAGAATAGGATAGAGGATAGGATAGGATAGAGGATAGGATATGATACAGGATAGGATAGGATAGAGGATAGGATAGGATAGAGGATAGGATAGGATACAGGATATTATAGGATAGAGGATAGGATATGATAGAGGATAGGACAGGATAGAGGATAGGATAGGATAGAGACTAGGATAGGATAGAGGATAGGATAGGATAGAGGATAGGATAGGATAGAGGATAGGATAGGATAGAGGATGGGATAGGATAGAGGATAGGATAGGATAGAGGATAGGATAGGATAGAGGATAGGATAGGATAGAGGATAGGATAGGATAGAGGATAGGATAGGATAGAGGATAGGATAGGATACAGGATAGGATAGGATAGAGGATAGGATATGATAGAGGATAGGACAGGATAGAGGATAGGATAGGATAGAGGATAGGATAGGATAGAGAATAGGATAGGATAGAGGATAGGATAGGATAGAGGATAGGATAGGATAGAGGATAGGATAGGATAGAGGATGGGATAGGATAGAGGATAATATAGGATAGAGGATAGGATAGGATAGAGGATAGGATAGGATAGAGGATAGGATAGGATAGAGGATAGGATAGGATAGAGGATAGGATAGGATAGAGGATAGGATAGGATAGAGGATAGGATAGGATAGAGGATAGGATAGGATAGAGGATAGGATAGGATAGAGGATAGGATAGGATAGAGGATAGGATAGGATAGAGGATAGGATAGGATAGAGGATAGGATAGGATAGAGGATAGGATAGGATAGAGGATAGGATAGAGGATAGGATAGGATAGAGGATAGGATAGGATAGAGGATAGGATAGGATAGAGGATAGAATATTATAGAGGATAGGATAGGATAGAGGATAGGATATGATACAGGATAGGATAGGATAGAGGATAGGATAGGATAGAGGATAGGATAGGATACAGGATAGTATAGGATAGAGGATAGGATATGGTAGAGGATAGGATAGGATAGATGATAGGATAGGATAGAGGATAGGATAGGACAGAGGATAGGATAGGATAGAGGATAGGATAGGATAGAGAATAGCATAGGATAGAGGATAGGATAGGATAGGGGATAGGATATGATAGAGGATAGGATAGGATAGAGGATAGGATAGGATAGAGGATAGGATAGGATAGAGGATAGGATAGGATAGAGGATAGGATAGGATAGAGGATAGGATAGGATAGAGGATAGAATAGGATAGAGGATAGGATAGGATAGAGGATAGGATATGATACAGGATAGGATAGGATAGAGGATAGGATAGGATAGAGGATAGGATAGGATACAGGATAGGATAGGATAGAGGATAGGATATGATAGAGGATAGGATAGGATAGATGATAGGATAGGATAGAGGATAGGATAGGATAGAGGATAGGATACGATAGAGGATAAGGATAGGATAGAGGATAGGATAGGATAGAGGATAGGATATGATAGAGGATACGATATAGGATTTAATAGGATAGAGGATAGGATACGATAGAGTATAGGATAGGATAGGATAGAGGATAATATAGGATAGAGGATAGGATAGGATAGAGGATAGGATAGGATAGAGGATAGGATAGGATAGAGGATAGGATAGGATAGAGGATAGGATAGGATAGAGGATAGGATAGGATAGAGGATAGGATAGGATAGAGGATAGGATAGGATAGAGGATAGAATAGGATAGAGGATAAGATAGGATAGAGGATAGGATATGATACAGGATAGGATAGGATAGAGGATAGGATAGGATAGAGGATAGGATAGGATACAGGATAGGCTAGGATAGAGGATAGGATATGATAGAGGATAGGATAGGATAGATGATAGGATAGGATAGAGGATAGGATAGGATAGAGGATAGGATACGATAGAGGATAAGGATAGGATAGAGGATAGGATAGGATAGAGGATAGGATATGATAGAGGATACGATATAGGATTTAATAGGATAGAGGATAGGATACGATAGAGTATAGGATAGGATAGGATAGAGGATAATATAGGATAGAGGATAGGATAGGATAGAGGATAGGATAGGATAGAGGATAGGATAGGATAGAGGATAGGATAGGATAGAGGATAGGATAGGATAGAGGATAGGATAGGATAGAGGATAGGATAGGATAGAGGATAGGATAGGATAGAGGATAGGATAGGATAGAGGATAGGATAGGATAGAGGATAGGATAGGATAGAGGATAGAATAGGATAGAGGATAAGATAGGATAGAGGATAGGATATGATACAGGATAGGATAGGATAGAGGATAGGATAGGATAGAGGATAGAATAGGATAGAGGATGGGATAGGATAGAGGATAGGATATGATACAGGATAGGATAGGATAGAGGATAGGATAGGATAGAGGATAGGATAGGATACAGGATAGGATAGGATAGAGGATAGGATATGATAGAGGATAGGATAGGATAGATGATAGGATAGGATAGAGGATAGGATATGATAGAGGATAGGATAGGATAGAGGATAGGATAGGATAGAGGATAGGATAGGATAGAGGATAGGATAGGATAGAGGATAGGATAGGATAGAGGATAGGATAGGATAGATGATAGGATAGGATAGAGGATAGGATAGGATAGAGGATAGGATACGATAGAGGATAAGGATAGGATAGAGGATAGGATAGGATAGAGGATAGGATATGATAGAGGATACGATATAGGATTTAATAGGATAGAGGATAGGATACGATAGAGTATAGGATAGGATAGGATAGAGGATAATATAGGATAGAGGATAGGATAGGATAGAGGATAGGATAGGATAGAGGATAGGATAGGATAGAGGATAGGATAGGATAGAGGATAGGATAGGATAGAGGATAGGATAGGATAGAGGATAGGATAGGATAGAGGATAGGATAGGATAGAGGATAGGATAGGATAGAGGATAGAATAGGATAGAGGATAAGATAGGATAGAGGATAGGATATGATACAGGATAGGATAGGATAGAGGATAGGATAGGATAGAGGATAGAATAGGATAGAGGATGGGATAGGATAGAGGATAGGATATGATACAGGATAGGATAGGATAGAGGATAGGATAGGATAGAGGATAGGATAGGATACAGGATAGGATAGGATAGAGGATAGGATATGATAGAGGATAGGATAGGATAGATGATAGGATAGGATAGAGGATAGGATATGATAGAGGATAGGATAGGATAGAGGATAGGATAGGATAGAGGATAGGATAGGATAGAGGATAGGATAGGATAGAGGATAGGATAGGATAGAGGATAGGATAGGATAGAGGATAGAATAGGATAGAGGATGGGATAGGATAGAGGATAGGATAGGATAGATGATAGGATAGGATAGAGGATAGGATAGGATAGAGGATAGGATACGATAGAGGATAAGGATAGGATAGAGGATAGGATAGGATAGAGGATAGGATATGATAGAGGATACGATATAGGATTTAATAGGATAGAGGATAGGATACGATAGAGTATAGGATAGGATAGGATAGAGGATAATATAGGATAGAGGATAGGATAGGATAGAGGATAGGATAGGATAGAGGATAGGATAGGATAGAGGATAGGATAGGATAGAGGATAGGATAGGATAGAGGATAGGATAGGATAGAGGATAGGATAGGATAGAGGATAGGATAGGATAGAGGATAGGATAGGATAGAGGATAGGATAGGATAGAGGATAGAATAGGATAGAGGATAGGATAGGATAGAGGATAGGATAGGATAGAGGATAGGATAGGATAGAGGATAGGATAGGATAGAGGATAGGATAGGATAGAGGATAGAATAGGATAGAGGATAAGATAGGATAGAGGATAGGATATGATACAGGATAGGATAGGATAGAGGATAGGATAGGATAGAGGATAGAATAGGATAGAGGATGGGATAGGATAGAGGATAGGATATGATACAGGATAGGATAGGATAGAGGATAGGATAGGATAGAGGATAGGATAGGATACAGGATAGGATAGGATAGAGGATAGGATATGATAGAGGATAGGATAGGATAGATGATAGGATAGGATAGAGGATAGGATATGATAGAGGATAGGATAGGATAGAGGATAGGATAGGATAGAGGATAGGATAGGATAGAGGATAGGATAGGATAGAGGATAGGATAGGATAGAGGATAGGATAGGATAGATGATAGGATAGGATAGAGGATAGGATAGGATAGAGGATAGGATACGATAGAGGATAAGGGTAGGATAGAGGATAGGATAGGATAGAGGATAGGATATGATAGAGGATACGATATAGGATTTAATAGGATAGAGGATAGGATACGATAGAGTATAGGATAGGATAGGATAGAGGATAATATAGGATAGAGGATAGGATAGGATAGAGGATAGGATAGGATAGAGGATAGGATAGGATAGAGGATAGGATAGGATAGAGGATAGGATAGGATAGAGGATAGGATAGGATAGAGGATAGGATAGGATAGAGGATAGGATAGGATAGAGGATAGGATAGGATAGAGGATAGGATAGGATAGAGGATAGAATAGGATAGAGGATAAGATAGGATAGAGGATAGGATATGATACAGGATAGGATAGGATAGAGGATAGGATAGGATAGAGGATAGAATAGGATAGAGGATGGGATAGGATAGAGGATAGGATATGATACAGGATAGGATAGGATAGAGGATAGGATAGGATAGAGGATAGGATAGGATACAGGATAGGATAGGATAGAGGATAGGATATGATAGAGGATAGGATAGGATAGATGATAGGATAGGATAGAGGATAGGATATGATAGAGGATAGGATAGGATAGAGGATAGGATAGGATAGAGGATAGGATAGGATAGAGGATAGGATAGGATAGAGGATAGGATAGGATAGAGGATAGGATAGGATAGAGGATAGAATAGGATAGAGGATGGGATAGGATAGAGGATAGGATATGATACAGGATAGGATAGGATAGAGGATAGGATAGGATAGAGGATAGGATAGGATACAGGATAGGATAGGATAGAGGATAGGATATGATAGAGGATAGGATAGGATAGATGATAGGATAGGATAGAGGATAGGATAGGATAGAGGATAGGATACGATAGAGGATAAGGATAGGATAGAGGATAGGATAGGATAGAGGATAGGATATGATAGAGGATACGATATAGGATTTAATAGGATAGAGGATAGGATACGATAGAGTATAGGATAGGATAGGATAGAGGATAATATAGGATAGAGGATAGGATAGGATAGAGGATAGGATAGGATAGAGGATAGGATAGGATAGAGGATAGGATAGGATAGAGGATAGGATAGGATAGAGGATAGGATAGGATAGAGGATAGGATAGGATAGAGGATACGATATAGGATTTAATAGGATAGAGGATAGGATACGATAGAGGATAGGATAGGATAGAGGATAGGATAGGATAGAGGATGGGATAGGATAGAGGATAGGATAGGATAGAGGATAGAATAGGATAGAGGATAGGATAGGATAGAGGATAGGATATGATACAGGATAGGATAGGATAGAGGATAGGATAGGATAGAGGATAGGATAGGATACAGGATAGGATAGGATAGAGGATAGGATATGATAGAGGATAGGACAGGATAGAGCATAGGATAGGATAGAGACTAGGATAGGATAGAGGATAGGATAGGATAGAGGATAGGATAGGATAGAGGATAGGATAGGATAGAGGATGGGATAGGATAGAGGATAATATAGGATAGAGGATAGGATAGGATAGAGGATAGGATAGGATAGAGGATGGGATAGGATAGAGGATAGGATAGGATAGAGGATAGAATAGGATAGAGGATAGGATAGGATAGAGGATAGGATATGATACAGGATAGGATAGGATAGAGGATAGGATAGGATAGAGGATAGGATAGGATACAGGATATTATAGGATAGAGGATAGGATATGATAGAGGATAGGACAGGATAGAGGATAGGATAGGATAGAGACTAGGATAGGATAGAGGATAGGATAGGATAGAGGATAGGATAGGATAGAGGATAGGATAGGATAGAGGATGGGATAGGATAGAGGATAATATAGGATAGAGGATAGGATAGGATAGAGGATAGGATAGGATTGAGGATAGGATAGGATAGAGGATAGGATATGATAGAGGATAGGATAGGATAGAGGATAGGATAGGATAGAGGATAGGATAGGATAGAGGATAGGATAGGATAGAGGATAGGATAGGATAGAGAATAGGATAGGATAGAGGATAGGATAGGATAGAGGATAGGATAGGATAGAGGATAGGATAGGATAGGATAGAGGATAATATAGGATAGAGGATAGGATATAGGATTGGAAAGGATAAAGGATAGAATAGGATAGAGGATAGGATAGGATAGAGGATAGGATAGGATAGAGAATAGTATAGGTTCGAGGATAGGATAGGATAGAGGATAGGATAGGATTGAGGATAGGATACGATAGAGGATAGGATAGGATAGAGGATACGATATAGGATTTAATAGGATAGAGGATAGGATACGATAGAGGATAGGATAGGATAGAGGATAGGATAGGATAGAGGATAGTATAGGATAGAGGATAGGATATGATAGAGGATAGGATATAGGATTGGATAGGATAGAGGATAGGATAGGATAGAGGATAGGATATTATAGAGGATAGGACAGGATAGAGGATAGGATAGGATAGAGACTAGGATAGGATAGAGGATAGGATAGGATAGAGGATAGGATAGGATAGAGGATAGGATAGGATAGAGGATGGGATAGGATAGAGGATAGGATAGGATAGAGGATAGAATAGGATAGAGGATAGGATAGGATAGAGGATAGGATATGATACAGGATAGGATAGGATAGAGGATAGGATAGGATAGAGGATAGGATAGGATACAGGGTAGGATAGGATAGAGGATAGGATATGATAGAGGATAGGATAGGATAGAGGATAGGATAGGATAGAGGATAGGATAGGATAGAGGATGGGATAGGATAGAGGATAGGATAGGATAGAGGATAGAATAGGATAGAGGATAGGATAGGATAGAGGATAGGATATGATACAGGATAGGATAGGATAGAGGATAGGATAGGATAGAGGATAGGATAGGATACAGGATAGGATAGGATAGAGGATAGGATATGATAGAGGATAGGACAGGATAGAGGATAGGATAGGGTAGAGGATAGGATAGGATAGAGAATAGGATAGGATAGAGGATAGGATAGGATAGAGGATAGGATGGGATAGAGGATAGGATAGGATAGAGGATGGGATAGGATAGAGGATAATATAGGATAGAGGATAGGATAGGATAGAGGATAGGATAGGATAGAGGATAGGATAGGATAGAGGATAGGATAGGATAGAGGATAGGATAGGATAGAGGATAGGTTAGGATAGAGGGTAGGATAGGATAGAGAATAGCATAGGATAGAGGATAGGATAGGATAGAGGATAGGATATGATAGAGGATAGGATAGGATAGAGGATAGGATAGGATAGAGGATAGGATAGGATAGAGGATAGGATAGGATAGAGGATAGGATAGGATAGAGGATAGGATAGGATAGAGGATAGGATAGGATAGAGGATAGGATAGGATAGAGGATACGATATAGGATTTAATAGGATAGAGGATAGGATACGATAGAGGATAGGATAGGATAGAGGATAGGATAGGATAGAGGATGGGATAGGATAGAGGATAGGATAGGATAGAGGATAGAATAGGATAGAGGATAGGATAGGATAGAGGATAGGATATGATACAGGATAGGATAGGATAGAGGATAGGATAGGATAGAGGATAGGATAGGATACAGGATAGGATAGGATAGAGGATAGGATATGATAGAGGATAGGACAGGATAGAGGATAGGATAGGATAGAGACTAGGATAGGATAGAGGATAGGATAGGATAGAGGATAGGATAGGATAGAGGATAGGATAGGATAGAGGATGGGATAGGATAGAGGATAATATAGGATAGAGGATAGGATAGGATAGAGGATAGGATAGGATTGAGGATAGGATAGGATAGAGGATAGGATAGGATAGAGGATAGGATAGGATAGAGGATAGGATATTATAGAGGATAGGATAGGATAGAGGATAGGATAGGATAGAGGATGGGATAGGATAGAGGATAATATAGGATAGAGGATAGGATAGGATAGAGGATAGGATAGGATAGAGGATAGGATAGGATAGAGGATAGGATAGGATAGAGGATAGGATAGGATAGAGGATAGGATACGATAGAGAATAGGATAGGATAGAGAATACGATATAGGATTTAATAGGATAGAGGATAGGATACGATAGAGGATAGGATAGGATAGAGGATAGGATAGGATAGAGGATAGGATAGGATAGAGGATAGGATAGGATAGAGGATAGGATAGGACAGAGAATAGGATATAGGATTGGATAGGATAGCGGATAGGATAGGATAGAGGATAGGATAGGATAGAGGATAGGATATGATAGAGGATAGGATATAGGATTGGATAGGATAGAGGATAGGATAGGATAGTGGATAGGATAGGATAGAGCATAGGACATGATAGAGGATAGGATAGGATAGAGGATAGGATAGGATAGAGGATAGGATAGGATAGAGGATACGATATAGGATTGGATAGGATGGAGGATAGGATACGATAGAGGATAGGATAGGATAGAGAATAGGATATAGGATTGGATAGGATAGAGGATAATATAGGATAGAGGATAGGATAGGATAGAGGATAGGATAGGATTGAGGATAGGATAGGATAGAGGATAGGATAGGATAGAGGATAGGATAGGATAGAGGATAGGATATTATAGAGGATAGGATAGGATAGAGGATAGGATAGGATAGAGGATGGGATAGGATAGAGGATAATATAGGATAGAGGATAGGATAGGATAGAGGATAGGATAGGATAGAGGATAGGATAGGATAGAGGATAGGATAGGATAGAGGATAGGATAGGATAGAGGATAGGATACGATAGAGAATAGGATAGGATAGAGAATACGATATAGGATTTAATAGGATAGAGGATAGGATACGATAGAGGATAGGATAGGATAGAGGATAGGATAGGATAGAGGATAGGATAGGATAGAGGATAGGATAGGATAGAGGATAGGATAGGACAGAGAATAGGATATAGGATTGGATAGGATAGCGGATAGGATAGGATAGAGGATAGGATAGGATAGAGGATAGGATATGATAGAGGATAGGATATAGGATTGGATAGGATAGAGGATAGGATAGGATAGTGGATAGGATAGGATAGAGCATAGGACATGATAGAGGATAGGATAGGATAGAGGATAGGATAGGATAGAGGATAGGATAGGATAGAGGATACGATATAGGATTGGATAGGATGGAGGATAGGATACGATAGAGGATAGGATAGGATAGAGAATAGGATATAGGATTGGATAGGATAGAGGATAGAATAGGATAGAGGATAGGATAGGATAGAGGATAGGATATGATACAGGATAGGATAGGATAGAGGATAGGATATGATAGAGGATAGGATAGGATAGAGGATAGGATATGATAGAGGATAGGATAGGATAGAGGATAAGGATAGGATAGAGGATAGGATAGGATAGAGGATAGGATATGATAGAGGATACGATATAGGATTTAATAGGATAGAGGATAGGATACGATAGAGTATAGGATAGGATAGGATAGAGGATAATATAGGATAGAGGATAGGATAGGATAGAGGATACGATATAGGATTTAATAGGATAGAGGATAGGATACGATAGAGGATAGGATAGGATAGAGGATAGGATAGGATAGAGGATGGGATAGGATAGAGGATAGGATAGGATAGAGGATAGAATAGGATAGAGGATAGGATAGGATAGAGGATAGGATATGATACAGGATAGGATAGGATAGAGGATAGGATAGGATAGAGGATAGGATAGGATACAGGATAGGATAGGATAGAGGATAGGATATGATAGAGGATAGGACAGGATAGAGGATAGGATAGGATAGAGACTAGGATAGGATAGAGGATAGGATAGGATAGAGGATAGGATAGGATAGAGGATAGGATAGGATAGAGGATGGGATAGGATAGAGGATAGGATATTATAGAGGATAGGATAGGATAGAGGATAGGATAGGATAGAGGATGGGATAGGATAGAGGATAATATAGGATAGAGGATAGGATAGGATAGAGGATAGGATAGGATTGAGGATAGGATAGGATAGAGGATAGGATAGGATAGAGGATAGGATAGGATAGAGGATAGGATATTATAGAGGATAGGATAGGATAGAGGATAGGATAGGATAGAGGATGGGATAGGATAGAGGATAATATAGGATAGAGGATAGGATAGGATAGAGGATAGGATAGGATAGAGGATAGGATAGGATAGAGGATAGGATAGGATAGAGGATAGGATAGGATAGAGGATAGGATACGATAGAGAATAGGATAGGATAGAGAATACGATATAGGATTTAATAGGATAGAGGATAGGATACGATAGAGGATAGGATAGGATAGAGGATAGGATAGGATAGAGGATAGGATAGGATAGAGGATAGGATAGGATAGAGGATAGGATAGGACAGAGAATAGGATATAGGATTGGATAGGATAGCGGATAGGATAGGATAGAGGATAGGATAGGATAGAGGATAGGATATGATAGAGGATAGGATATGATAGAGGATAGGATATAGGATTGGATAGGATAGAGGATAGGATAGGATAGTGGATAGGATAGGATAGAGCATAGGACATGATAGAGGATAGGATAGGATAGAGGATAGGATAGGATAGAGGATAGGATAGGATAGAGGATACGATATAGGATTGGATAGGATGGAGGATAGGATACGATAGAGGATAGGATAGGATAGAGAATAGGATATAGGATTGGATAGGATAGAGGATAGAATAGGATAGAGGATAGGATAGGATAGAGGATAGGATATGATACAGGATAGGATAGGATAGAGGATAGGATATGATAGAGGATAGGATAGGATAGAGGATAGGATATGATAGAGGATAGGATAGGATAGAGGATAAGGATAGGATAGAGGATAGGATAGGATAGAGGATAGGATATGATAGAGGATACGATATAGGATTTAATAGGATAGAGGATAGGATACGATAGAGTATAGGATAGGATAGGATAGAGGATAATATAGGATAGAGGATAGGATAGGATAGAGGATACGATATAGGATTTAATAGGATAGAGGATAGGATACGATAGAGGATAGGATAGGATAGAGGATAGGATAGGATAGAGGATGGGATAGGATAGAGGATAGGATAGGATAGAGGATAGGATAGGATAGAGGATAGGATAGGATAGAGGATGGGATAGGATAGAGGATAATATAGGATAGAGGATAGGATAGGATAGAGGATAGGATAGGATTGAGGATAGGATAGGATAGAGGATAGGATAGGATAGAGGATAGGATAGGATAGAGGATAGGATATTATAGAGGATAGGATAGGATAGAGGATAGGATAGGATAGAGGATGGGATAGGATAGAGGATAATATAGGATAGAGGATAGGATAGGATAGAGGATAGGATAGGATAGAGGATAGGATAGGATAGAGGATAGGATAGGATAGAGGATAGGATAGGATAGAGGATAGGATACGATAGAGAATAGGATAGGATAGAGAATACGATATAGGATTTAATAGGATAGAGGATAGGATACGATAGAGGATAGGATAGGATAGAGGATAGGATAGGATAGAGGATAGGATAGGATAGAGGATAGGATAGGATAGAGGATAGGATAGGACAGAGAATAGGATATAGGATTGGATAGGATAGCGGATAGGATAGGATAGAGGATAGGATAGGATAGAGGATAGGATATGATAGAGGATAGGATATAGGATTGGATAGGATAGAGGATAGGATAGGATAGTGGATAGGATAGGATAGAGCATAGGACATGATAGAGGATAGGATAGGATAGAGGATAGGATAGGATAGAGGATAGGATAGGATAGAGGATACGATATAGGATTGGATAGGATGGAGGATAGGATACGATAGAGGATAGGATAGGATAGAGAATAGGATATAGGATTGGATAGGATAGAGGATAATATAGGATAGAGGATAGGATAGGATAGAGGATAGGATAGGATTGAGGATAGGATAGGATAGAGGATAGGATAGGATAGAGGATAGGATAGGATAGAGGATAGGATATTATAGAGGATAGGATAGGATAGAGGATAGGATAGGATAGAGGATGGGATAGGATAGAGGATAATATAGGATAGAGGATAGGATAGGATAGAGGATAGGATAGGATAGAGGATAGGATAGGATAGAGGATAGGATAGGATAGAGGATAGGATAGGATAGAGGATAGGATACGATAGAGAATAGGATAGGATAGAGAATACGATATAGGATTTAATAGGATAGAGGATAGGATACGATAGAGGATAGGATAGGATAGAGGATAGGATAGGATAGAGGATAGGATAGGATAGAGGATAGGATAGGATAGAGGATAGGATAGGACAGAGAATAGGATATAGGATTGGATAGGATAGCGGATAGGATAGGATAGAGGATAGGATAGGATAGAGGATAGGATATGATAGAGGATAGGATATAGGATTGGATAGGATAGAGGATAGGATAGGATAGTGGATAGGATAGGATAGAGCATAGGACATGATAGAGGATAGGATAGGATAGAGGATAGGATAGGATAGAGGATAGGATAGGATAGAGGATACGATATAGGATTGGATAGGATGGAGGATAGGATACGATAGAGGATAGGATAGGATAGAGAATAGGATATAGGATTGGATAGGATAGAGGATAGAATAGGATAGAGGATAGGATAGGATAGAGGATAGGATATGATACAGGATAGGATAGGATAGAGGATAGGATATGATAGAGGATAGGATAGGATAGAGGATAGGATATGATAGAGGATAGGATAGGATAGAGGATAAGGATAGGATAGAGGATAGGATAGGATAGAGGATAGGATATGATAGAGGATACGATATAGGATTTAATAGGATAGAGGATAGGATACGATAGAGTATAGGATAGGATAGGATAGAGGATAATATAGGATAGAGGATAGGATAGGATAGAGGATACGATATAGGATTTAATAGGATAGAGGATAGGATACGATAGAGGATAGGATAGGATAGAGGATAGGATAGGATAGAGGATGGGATAGGATAGAGGATAGGATAGGATAGAGGATAGAATAGGATAGAGGATAGGATAGGATAGAGGATAGGATATGATACAGGATAGGATAGGATAGAGGATAGGATAGGATAGAGGATAGGATAGGATACAGGATAGGATAGGATAGAGGATAGGATATGATAGAGGATAGGACAGGATAGAGGATAGGATAGGATAGAGACTAGGATAGGATAGAGGATAGGATAGGATAGAGGATAGGATAGGATAGAGGATAGGATAGGATAGAGGATGGGATAGGATAGAGGATAGGATATTATAGAGGATAGGATAGGATAGAGGATAGGATAGGATAGAGGATGGGATAGGATAGAGGATAATATAGGATAGAGGATAGGATAGGATAGAGGATAGGATAGGATTGAGGATAGGATAGGATAGAGGATAGGATAGGATAGAGGATAGGATAGGATAGAGGATAGGATATTATAGAGGATAGGATAGGATAGAGGATAGGATAGGATAGAGGATGGGATAGGATAGAGGATAATATAGGATAGAGGATAGGATAGGATAGAGGATAGGATAGGATAGAGGATAGGATAGGATAGAGGATAGGATAGGATAGAGGATAGGATAGGATAGAGGATAGGATACGATAGAGAATAGGATAGGATAGAGAATACGATATAGGATTTAATAGGATAGAGGATAGGATACGATAGAGGATAGGATAGGATAGAGGATAGGATAGGATAGAGGATAGGATAGGATAGAGGATAGGATAGGATAGAGGATAGGATAGGACAGAGAATAGGATATAGGATTGGATAGGATAGCGGATAGGATAGGATAGAGGATAGGATAGGATAGAGGATAGGATATGATAGAGGATAGGATATAGGATTGGATAGGATAGAGGATAGGATAGGATAGTGGATAGGATAGGATAGAGCATAGGACATGATAGAGGATAGGATAGGATAGAGGATAGGATAGGATAGAGGATAGGATAGGATAGAGGATACGATATAGGATTGGATAGGATGGAGGATAGGATACGATAGAGGATAGGATAGGATAGAGAATAGGATATAGGATTGGATAGGATAGAGGATAGAATAGGATAGAGGATAGGATAGGATAGAGGATAGGATATGATACAGGATAGGATAGGATAGAGGATAGGATATGATAGAGGATAGGATAGGATAGAGGATAGGATATGATAGAGGATAGGATAGGATAGAGGATAAGGATAGGATAGAGGATAGGATAGGATAGAGGATAGGATATGATAGAGGATACGATATAGGATTTAATAGGATAGAGGATAGGATACGATAGAGTATAGGATAGGATAGGATAGAGGATAATATAGGATAGAGGATAGGATAGGATAGAGGATACGATATAGGATTTAATAGGATAGAGGATAGGATACGATAGAGGATAGGATAGGATAGAGGATAGGATAGGATAGAGGATGGGATAGGATAGAGGATAGGATAGGATAGAGGATAGAATAGGATAGAGGATAGGATAGGATAGAGGATAGGATATGATACAGGATAGGATAGGATAGAGGATAGGATAGGATAGAGGATAGGATAGGATACAGGATAGGATAGGATAGAGGATAGGATATGATAGAGGATAGGACAGGATAGAGGATAGGATAGGATAGAGACTAGGATAGGATAGAGGATAGGATAGGATAGAGGATAGGATAGGATAGAGGATAGGATAGGATAGAGGATGGGATAGGATAGAGGATAATATAGGATAGAGGATAGGATAGGATAGAGGATAGGATAGGATTGAGGATAGGATAGGATAGAGGATAGGATATGATAGAGGATAGGATAGGATAGAGGATAGGATAGGATAGAGGATGGGATAGGATAGAGGATAGGATAGGATAGAGGATAGAATAGGATAGAGGATAGGATAGGATAGAGGATAGGATATGATACAGGATAGGATAGGATAGAGGATAGGATAGGATAGAGGATAGGATAGGATACAGGGTAGGATAGGATAGAGGATAGGATATGATAGAGGATAGGATAGGATAGAGGATAGGATAGGATAGAGGATAGGATAGGATAGAGGATGGGATAGGATAGAGGATAGGATAGGATAGAGGATAGAATAGGATAGAGGATAGGATAGGATAGAGGATAGGATATGATACAGGATAGGATAGGATAGAGGATAGGATAGGATAGAGGATAGGATAGAGTACAGGATAGGATAGGATAGAGGATAGGATATGATAGAGGATAGGACAGGATAGAGGATAGGATAGGATAGAGACTAGGATAGGATAGAGGATAGGATAGGACAGAGGATAGGATAGGATAGAGTATAGGATAGGATAGGGGATGGGATAGGATAGAGGATAATATAGGATAGAGGATAGGATAGGATAGAGGATAGGATAGGATTGAGGATAGGATAGGATAGAGGATACGATATGATAGAGGATAGGATAGGATAGAGGATAGGATAGGATAGAGGATAATATAGGATAGAGGATAGGATAGGATAGAGGATAGGATAGGATAGAGGATAGGATAGGATAGAGGATAGGATAGGATAGAGGATAGGATAGGATAGAGGATAGGATAGGATAGAGGATAGGATAGGATAGAGGATACGATATAGGATTTAATAGGATAGAGGATAGGATACGATAGAGGATAGGATAGGATAGAGGATAGGATAGGATAGAGGATGGGATAGGATAGAGGATAGGATAGGATAGAGGATAGAATATGATAGAGGATAGGATAGGATAGAGGATAGGATATGATACAGGATAGGATAGGATAGAGGATAGGATAGGATAGAGGATAGGATAGGATACAGGATAGGATAGGATAGAGGATAGGATATGATAGAGGATAGGACAGGATAGAGGATAGGATAGGATAGAGACTAGGATAGGATAGAGGATAGGATAGGATAGAGGATAGGATAGGATAGAGGATAGGATAGGATAGAGGATGGGATAGGATAGAGGATAATATAGGATAGAGGATAGGATAGGATAGAGGATAGGATAGGATTGAGGATAGGATAGGATAGAGGATAGGATATGATAGAGGATAGGATAGGATAGAGGATAGGATAGGATAGAGCATAGGATAGGATAGAGGATAGGATAGGATAGAGGATAGGATAAGATAGAGGATAGGATAGGATAGAGGATAGGATAGGATAGAGGATAGGATAGGATAGAGGATAGGATAGGATAGAGGATAGGATAGGATAGAGGATAGGATAGGATAGAGAATAGGATAGGATAGAGGATAGGATAGGATAGTGGATACGATATAGGATTGGATAGGATGGAGGATAGGATAGGATAGAGGATAGGATAGGATAGAGGATAGGATAGGATAGAGGATAGGATATGATAGAGGATAGGATATAGGATTGGATAGGATAGAGGATAGGATAGGATAGAGGATAGTATAGGATAGAGGATAGGATAGGATAGAGGATAGAATAGGATAGAGGATAGGATAGGATAGAGGATAGGATATGATACAGGATAGGATAGGATAGAGGATAGGATAGGATAGAGGATAGGATAGGATACAGGATAGGATAGGATAGAGGATAGGATATGATAGAGGATAGGACAGGATAGAGGATAGGATAGGATAGAGGATAGGATAGGATAGAGAATAGGATAGGATAGAGGATAGGATAGGATAGAGGATAGGATAGGATAGAGGATAGGATAGGATAGAGGATGGGATAGGATAGAGGATAATATAGGATAGAGGATAGGATAGGATAGAGGATAGGATAGGATAGAGGATAGGATAGGATAGAGGATAGGATAGGATAGAGGAAAGGATAGGATAGAGGATAGGATAGGATAGAGGATAGGATAGGATAGAGGATAGGATAGGATAGAGGATAGGATAGGATAGAGGATAGAATAGGATAGAGGATAGGATAGGATAGAGGATAGGATATGATACAGGATAGGATAGGATAGAGGATAGGATAGGATAGAGGATAGGATAGGATACAGGATAGGATAGGATAGAGGATAAGGATAGGATAGAGGATAGGATAGGATAGAGGATAGGATAGGATAGAGGATAGGATATGATAGAGGATACGATATAGGATTTAATAGGATAGAGGATAGGATACGATAGAGTATAGGATACGATAGGATAGAGGATAATATAGGATAGAGGATAGGATAGGATAGAGGATAGGATAGGATAGAGGATAGGATAGGATAGAGGATAGGATAGGATAGAGGATAGGATAGGATAGAGGATAGGATAGGATAGAGGATAGGATAGGATAGAGGATAGGATAGGATAGAGGATAGGATAGGATAGAGGATAGGATAGGATAAAGGATACGATATAGGATTTAATAGGATAGAGGATAGGATACGATAGAGGATAGGATAGGATAGAGGATAGGATAGGATAGAGGATGGGATAGGATAGAGGATAGGATAGGATAGAGGATAGGATATGATAGAGGATAGGACAGGATAGAGGATAGGATAGGATAGAGACTAGGATAGGATAGAGGATAGGATAGGATAGAGGATAGGATAGGATAGAGGATAGGATAGGATAGAGGATGGGATAGGATAGAGGATAATATAGGATAGAGGATAGGATAGGATAGAGGATAGGATAGGATTGAGGATAGGATAGGATAGAGGATAGGATATGATAGAGGATAGGATAGGATAGAGGATAGGATAGGATAGAGCATAGGATAGGATAGAGGATAGGATAGGATAGAGGATAGGATAGGATAGAGGATAGGATAGGATAGAGGATAGGATAGGATAGAGAATAGGATAGGATAGAGGATAGGATAGGATAGAGGATAGGATAGGATAGAGGATAGGATAGGATAGAGGATAGGATAGGATAGAGGATAGAATAGGATAGAGCATAGGATATGATACAGGATAGGATAGGATAGAGGATAGGATAGGATAGAGGATAGGATAGGATACAGGATAGGATAGGGATAGAGGATAGGATATGATAGAGGATAGGACAGGATAGAGGATAGGATAGGATAGAGACTAGGATAGGATAGAGGATAGGATAGGATAGAGGATAGGATAGGATAGAGGATAGGATAGGATAGAGGATGGGATAGGATAGAGGATAATATAGGATAGAGGATAGGATAGGATAGAGGATAGGATAGGATTGAGGATAGGATAGGATAGAGGATAGGATATGATAGAGGATAGGATAGGATAGAGCATAGGATAGGATAGAGGATAGGATAGGATAGAGGATAGGATAGGATAGAGGATAGGATAGGATAGAGAATAGGATAGGATAGAGGATAGGATAGGATAGAGGATAGGATAGGATAGAGGATAGGATAGGATAGGATAGAGGATAATATAGGATAGAGGATAGGATAGGATAGAGGATAGGATAGGATAGAGGATAGGATAGGATAGAGGATAGGATAGGATAGAGGATAGGATAGGATAGAGGATAGGATATGATAGAGGATAGGATAGGATAGAGAATATGATAAGATAGAGGATAGGATAGGATAGAGGATAGGATAGGATAGAGCATAGGATAGGATAGAGGATAGGATAGGATAGAGGATAGGATAGGATAGAGGATAGGATAGGATAGAGAATAGGATAGGATAGAGGATAGGATAGGATAGAGGATAGGATAGGATAGGATAGAGGATAATATAGGATAGAGGATAGGATAGGATAGAGGATAGGATAGGATAGAGGATAGGATAGGATAGAGGATAATATAGGATAGAGGATAGGATAGGATAGAGGATAGGATAGGATAGAGGATAGGATATTATAGAGGATAGGATAGGATAGAGGATAGGATAGGATAGAGGATAGGATAGGATAGAGGATACGATATAGGATTTAATAGGATAGAGGATAGGATACGATAGAGGATAGGATAGGATAGAGGATAGGATAGGATAGAGGATGGGATAGGATAGAGGATAGGATAGGATAGAGGATAGAATAGGATAGAGGATAGGATAGGATAGAGCATAGGATAGGATAGAGGATAGGATAGGATAGAGGATAGGATAAGATAGAGGATAGGATAGGATAGAGGATAGGATAGGATAGAGGATAGGATAGGATAGAGGATAGGATAGGATAGAGGATACGATATAGGATTTAATAGGATAGAGGATAGGATACGATAGAGGATAGGATAGGATAGAGGATAGGATAGGATAGAGGATAGGATAGGATAGAGGATGGGATAGGATAGAGGATAATATAGGATAGAGGATAGGATAGGATAGAGGATAGGATAGGATTGAGGATAGGATAGGATAGAGGATAGGATATGATAGAGGATAGGATAGGATAGAGGATAGGATAGGATAGAGATAGGATAGGATAGAGGATAGGATAGGATAGAGGATAGGATAGGAGTGGATAGGATAGGATAGAGGATAGGATAGGATAGAGGAGAGGATTGAGGATAGGAGTGAGGATAGGATAGAGGATAGGATAGGATAGAGGATGAGGAGTGAGGTGTGAGAGTGGAGTAGGTGTGAGGAGTAGGATAGGAGTGTGGTGACGAGTAGAGGTGGTGAGAGAGTGGAGGGATAGGATAGGAGTGAGGATAGGTGAGGTGAGTGGATAGGTGTGAGAGTGGTGTGGAGTGGTGTGAGGAGTGGTGAGTGGAGGGGTGAGGTGAGAGGTGAGGAGTGGTGAGTGGAGTGGAGTGGTGTGTGGTGTGGTGTGGAGTGTGGTGTGTTGTGGTGTGTGGTGTGGAGTGGAGTGTGTGTGGAGTGGTGACAGGTTGGTGTGGAGTGGTGAGGGTGGTGTGGAGTGTGGTGTGGTGAGGTGATGGTGTGGAGAGGTGTGAGGAGTGGTGTGGTGTGAGGTGTGGTCTGGTGTGTGGTGTGGTGTGGTGTGTGGTGTGGTGTGGTGTGTGTTGAGGTGTGGTGTGTGGTGTGGTGTGGTGTGTGGTGTGTTGTGGTGTGTGGTGTGGTGTGGTGTGTGGTGTGGTGTGGTGTCTGGTGTGGTGTGGTGTGTGGTGTGGTTTGGTGTGTGGTGTGGTGTGGTGTATGGTGTGGTGTGGTGTGTGGTGTGGTGTGGTGTGTGGTTTGGTGTGGTGTGTGGTGTGGTGTGGTGTGTGGTGTGGTGTGGTGTGTGGTGTGGTGTGGTGTGTGGTGTGGTGTGGTGTGTGAGAGACGAGGGGAAGCAGAGCAGGGGGGGGGGGGTGTGTGAGAGTGACGTGACGTGAAGAGTGTAGTGAAGTGAAGAGTGAAGTGAAGTGAAGAGTGAAGTGAAGTGAAGAGTGAAGTGAAGGGAAGAGTGAAGTGAAGTGAAGAGTGACGTGAAGTGAAGGGTGAAGTGAAGTGAAGAGTGAAGGGACGTGAAGAGTGAAGTGAAGTGAAGGGTGATGTGAAGTGAAGAGTGAAGTGAAGTGAAGAGTGAAGTGGAGTGAAGAGTGAAGTGAAGTGAAGAGTGAAGTGAAGTGGAGAGTGAAGTGAAGTGAAGAGTGAAGTGAAGTGAAGAGTGAAGGGAAGTGAAGAGTGATGTGAAGTGAAGAGTGAAGTGAAGTGAAGGGTGACGTGACAGTGAAGAGTGAAGTGAAGTGAAGAGTGACGTGAAGTGAAGTGAAGGGTGATGTGAAGTGAAGAGTGAAGTGAAGTGAAGAGTGAAGTGGAGTGAAGAGTGAAGTGAAGTGACGAGTGAAGTGAAGTGAAGAGTGCAGTGAAGTGAAGAGTGAAGTGCATTGAAGTGTGAAGTGAAGAGTGATGTGAAGTGAAGAGTGCAGTGAAGTGAAGAGTGAAGTGAAGTGAAGAGTGAAGTGCAGTGAGAATGAGTGAATTGAAGTGTGAGGTGAACGTGAAGTGAAGAAGAGTGAAGTGAAGTGGAGAGTGAAGTGACGTGAAGAGTGAAGTGAAGTGAAGAGTGACAGTGAAGTGAAGAAGTGAAGTGACAGTGAAGAGTGAAGTGAAGTGAAGAGTGCAGTGAAGTGAAGAGTGAGGTGCAGTGAAGAGTGAAGTGAAGTGAAGCAGTGACGTGAAGTGGAGAGTGAAGTGACGTGAAGAGTGAAGTGAAGTGCAGAGTGATGCGTGAAGAGTGAAGTGAAGTGAAGATTGAAGTGAAGTGAAGAGTGACGTGAAGTGAAGAGTGAAGTGTGGTGAAGAGTGAAGTGAAATGAAGAGTGAAGTGCAGTGAAGAGTGAAGTGAAGTGAAGAAGTGAAGTGAAGTGAAGAGTGAGGTGAAGTGAAGAGTGAAGTGGTTTGCAGTGTGAGGTGAAGAGTGAAGTGAACGTGAAGACGTGAAGTGAAGTGAAGAGTGAAGTGAAGTGAAGAGTGAAGTGAAGTGACAGAAGGTGACGTGAAGAGTGAAGTGAAGTGAAGAGTGAAGTGCAGTGAGAGTGAAGTGAAGTGAAGAGTGACGTGAGTGAAGAGTGAAGTGAAGTGAAGAGTGAAGTGAAGTGAAAGAGTGAAGTGCAGTGAAGAGTGAAGTGACGTGAAGAGTGAGGTGAAGTGAAGAGTGAGTGGTTGAAGTGTGAGGTGAAGAGTGACGTGAAGAGTGACAGTGACAGTGAAGAGTGAAGTGAAGAGTGAAGTGAGTGACGAGTGAAGTGAAGTGAAGCGTGAAGTGAAGTGAAGAGTGAGTGGTGAAGAAGTGAAGTGTGAGCAGAGTGAAGTGAAGAGTGAAGTGAAGTGAAGCAGTGAAAGTGAGGTGAAGAGTGAAGTGAAGAGTGAAGCTGAGACGTGACGTGAAGACGTGAACGTGCCGTGAGAGTGAAGTGAAGTGAAGAGTGAAGTGAAGTGAAGAGTGAAGTGCCGTGAAGAGTGAAGTGAAGTGAGAGTGCAGAGTGAAAGTGAAGTGAAGTGAGACGTGACGTGATGAGCAGAGTGACAGTGACTGTGAAGAGTGCAGTGAAGAAGTGAAGTGAAGTGACGAGTGAAGTGAAGTGAAGAGTGAAGTGCAGTGAAGAGTGAAGTGACAGTGCAGAGTGCAGTGAAGTGAAGCGTGAGTGAGTGAGCGTGAAGTGACAGTGCAGTGCCGAGTGAAGTGACGTGCAGACGTGACGACGTGCAGAGTGAAGTGACGAGAGCGCTGCCGTGAAGTGCAAGAGAGTGAAGTGCAGTGAAGAGTGCAGTGCGTGCAGAGAGCGTGACGTGCAGTGCCGTGACGTGAAGAGAAGTGCAGAGCCGTGACGTGACGTGAGCACGTGCATGACGTGACGCGTGACAGTGAAGTGACCGAGTGCGAGAGTGACAAGTGCAAGTGCAGAGAGTGACGTGCAGAGAAGCGTGCACGTGAAGTGACGAGTGCAGTGCCGTGACGAGTGCCGTGCAGTGAGTGACAGAGCGAGCGTGCAGACGTGACGAGTGACGTGACGCGTGCAAGTGACAGTGACGGTGCAAGTGAGTGAAGAGTGAACGTGAAGAGAGAGTGAACGTGAAAGTGCGAGATGTGAAGTGGAGAGTGAAGAGTGCAAGTGAGCGTGAAGAGTGCAAGTGACAGAGAGCAGTGCAAGTGGCGTGCAGTGACGTGCAGTGACAAGCGTGCACGTGCAGTGAAGAGTGAAGTGAAGTGAAGAGTGACGTGAAGTGAAGGTGAACGTGACGTGACGAGTGAAGTGAAGTGCAGTGAAGTGCAGTGAGCGTGAGTGACAGTGCACGTGAAGAGTGCCGTGAAGAGTGAAGTGAGAGTGCACGTGCAAGTGAAGTGACAGATTGACGTGACAGTGCAGCGTGACCGTGAGTGAAGCGTGAAGTGACGTGACGAGTGACGTGACATGAAGAGTGAAGTGAAGTGAAGCAGTGACAGTGACGTGACGAGTGACAGTGAAGTGCAGAGTGCAAGTGAAGTGAGAGTGACGTGCAGTGCCGAGTGAAGGGCAGTGCAGAGTGATGTGACGTGAAGAGTGACGTGAAGTGAAGAGTGCAGTGAAGACGGTGACGTGAAGTGAAGAGTGACGTGAAGTGAAGAGTGCGGTGAAGTGAGAGTGAAGTGGTTTGAAGTGTGAGGTGAACGGAGTGAAGTGAAGTGAAGAGTGAAGTGAAGTGAAGAGTGACGTGAAGTGAAGCGTGCAAGTGACAGTGACAGAGTGACAGTGAAGTGCAGAGTGAAGTGAAGTGAAGAGTGCAGTGAAGTGAAGAGTGAAGTGACGTGCAGAGTGAAGTGACAGTGACGAGTGAAGTGAAGTGAAGAGTGAAGTGAGTGCAGCGTGAGTGAGGTGAAGTGTAGAGTGAGGTGCAGTGAAGAGTGACGTGGTTTGAAGTGTGCGGTGAAGAGTGACTGTGAAGTGAAGAGTGAAGTGAAGTGAAGAGTGACAGTGAAGTGCAGAGTGACGTGCAGGTGACGAGTGAAGTGCAGTGAAGGGTGCCGTGAAGTGAAGAGTGAAGTGACGTGCAGAGTGACAGTGACGTGACGGTGACTGTGACAGTGAAGAGTGCAAGTGACGTGCAGCGTGAAGTGACGTGAAGAGTGAAGTGAAGTGAAGAGAAGTGAAGTGAAGAGTGCAGTGCAGTGAAGAGTGACAGTGAAGTGAAGAGTGCAAGTGAGGTGACGAGAAGTGAAGTGAAGAGTGACAGAGTGCCGAGTGAAGTGCAAGTGAAGTGCAGTGAAGTGAAGAGTGACGTGTGGTGACAGCGTGAAGTGACAAGAAGAGTGAAGTGAAGTGCAGAGTGACGTGAAGTGAAGAGTGCAGTGAAGTGAAGAGTGAAGTGAAGTGGAGACGTGAAGTGACGTGACGAGTGAAGTGACAGTGCAGAGTGAAGGGAAGTGAAGAGTGATGTGCAGTGAAGAGTGACGTGAAGTGAAGGGTGAAGTGCAGTGAAGAGTGAAGTGACGTGAAGAGTGACGTGAAGTGAAGGGTGATGTGAAGTGACAGAGTGAAGTGCAGTGAAGAGTGACGTGGAGTGAAGAGTGAAGTGAAGTGAAGAGTGAAGTGTAGTGAAGTGAGTGAAGTGAAGAGTGAAGTGAATGACGTGAAGTGAAGCGTGCTGTGAAGTGAAGCGTGAAGTGAAGTGAAGAGTGAAGTGAAGTGAAGAGTGAAGTGAAGTGAATGAAGTGAATTGAAGTGAGCGTGAATAGTGAAGTGACGTGAAGAGTGAAGTGAAGTGGAGAGTGAAGTGAAGTGAAGAGTGAAGTGAAGTGACGAGTGAAGTGAAGTGAAGAGTGAAGTGAAGTGAAGCGTGAAGTGAAGTGAAGAGTGAAGTGAAGTGAAGAGTGAGGTGAAGTGAAGAGTGAAGTGACGTGAAGAGTGAAGTGAAGTGGAGAGTGAAGTGAAGTGAAGAGTGAAGTGAAGTGAAGAGTGATGTGAAGTGAAGAGTGAAGTGAAGTGAAGATTGAAGTGAAGTGAAGAGTGAAGTGAAGTGAAGAGTGAAGTGTGGTGAAGAGTGAAGTGAACTGAAGAGTGAAGTGAAGTGAAGAGTGAAGTGAAGTGAAGAGTGAAGTGAAGTGAAGAGTGAAGTGACGTGGAGAGTGAAGTGAAGTGAAGAGTGACGGGCAGTGAAGAGTGATGTGAAGTGAAGAGTGAAGTGAAGTGAAGGGTGAAGTGAAGTGAAGAGTGAAGTGAAGTGAAGAGTGAAGTGAAGTGAAGGGTGATGTGCAGTGAAGAGTGAAGTGAAGTGAAGAGTGAAGTGGAGTGAAGAGTGAAGTGAAGTGAAGAGTGAAGTGAAATGAAGAGTGAAGTGACAGTGAAGAGTGAAGTGAAGTGAAGAGTGAGGTGAAGTGAAGAGTGCAGTGGTTGAAGTGTGAGTGAAGAGTGAAGTGAAGTGAAGAGTGAAGTGAAGTGCAGAGTGCAGTGAAGTGACAGAGTGAAGTGAAGTGCAGAGTGAAGTGAAGTGAAGAGTGAAGTGAAGTGAAGAGTGAAGTGAAGTGAAGAGTGAAGTGGTGAAGAGTGAAGTGAAGTGAAGAGTGAAGTGAAGTGAAGAGTGCTGTGAGGTGAAGAGTGAAGTGACGTGAAGATTGAAGTGAAGTGAAGAGTGAAGTGAAGTGAAGAGTGAAGTGTGGTGAAGAGTGAAGTGAAATGACAAGTGAAGTGAAGTGTAGAGTGAAGTGAAGTGAAGAGTGCAAGTGAAGTGAAGAGTGAAGTGAAGTGGAGAGTGAAGTGAAGTGAAGAGTGAAGGGAAGTGAAGAGTGATGTGAAGTGAAGAGTGCAAGTGAAGTGAAGGGTCGAGTGAAGTGAAGAGTGAAGTGAAGTGAAGAGTGAAGTGAAGTGAAGGGTGATGTGAAGTGAAGAGTGAAGTGAAGTGAAGAGTGAAGTGGAGTGAAGAGTGAAGTGAAGTGAAGAGTGAAGTGCAATGAAGAGTGAAGTGAAGTGAAGAGTGCAGTGAAGTGAAGAGTGAAGTGAAGTGAAGAGTGATGTGACAGTGAAGAGTGAAGTGAAGTACAGGTGAAGTGAAGTGAAGAGTGAAGTGAAGTGAAGAGTGAAGTGAAGTGAAGGGTGATGTGAAGTGAAGAGTGAAGTGAAGTGAAGAGTGAAGTGGAGTGAAGAGTGAAGTGAAGTGAAGAGTGAAGTGACATGAAGAGTGAAGTGAAGTGAAGAGTGAAGTGAAGTGAAGAGTGATGTGAAGTGAAGAGTGAAGTGAAGTGAAGATTGAAGTGAAGTGAAGAGTGACAGTGAAGTGAAGAGTGAAGTGTGGTGAAGAGTGAAGTGAATGACGAGTGAAGTGAAGTGAAGAGTGAAGTGAAGTGAAGAGTGAAGTGAAGTGAAGAGTGAAGTGAAGTGGAGAGTGAAGTGAAGTGACGAGTGAAGGGAAGTGCAGAGTGCTGTGAAGTGAAGAGTGAAGTGACGTGAAGGGTGAAGTGAAGTGAAGAGTGAAGTGAAGTGAAGAGTGAAGTGAAGTGAAGGGTGATGTGAAGTGAAGAGTGAAGTGAAGTGAAGAGTGAAGTGGAGTGAAGAGTGAAGTGAAGTGACGAGTGACGTGACATGAAGAGTGAAGTGAAGTGAAGAGTGACGTGAAGTGACGAGTGAGGTGAAGTGAAGAGTGAAGTGGTTTGACAGTGTGAGGTGAAGAGTGACGTGAAGTGAAGAGTGAAGTGAGTGAAGAGTGAAGTGAAGTGAAGTGTAGAGTGAGGTGAAGTGAAGAGTGAAGTGGTTTGAAGTGTGAGGTGCAGAGTGATGTGAAGTGAAGAGTGAAGTGAAGTGAAGAGTGAAGTGAAGGTGAAGAGTGAAGTGAAGTGAAGAGTGATGTGAAGTGAAGAGTGAAGTGAAGTGAAGAGTGATGTGAAGTGAAGAGTGAAGTGAAGTGAAGGGTGATGTGAAGTGAAGAGTGAAGTGAAGTGAAGAGTGAAGTGGAGTGAAGAGTGAAGTGAATTGAAGTGTGAAGTGGAGAGTGAAGTGAAGTGAAGAGTGAGGTGCAGTGACAGCCTGAAGTGAATTGAAGTGAGAGGTGAAGAGTGAAGTGAAGTGAAGAGTGAAGTGAAGTGAAGAGTGAAGTGAAGTGAAGAGTGATGGGCAGTGGAGAGTGAAGTGAAGTGAATCGTGAAGTGAAGTGAAGAGTGAAGTGAATTGAAGTGTGAAGTGAAGAGTGAAGTGAAGTGAAGAGTGAAGTGAAGTGAAGAGTGAAGTGAAGTGAAGAGTGAAGTGAATTGAAGTGTGCAGTGGAGAGGGAAGTGAAGTGAAGAGTGAAGTGAAGTGAAGAGTGAAGTGAAGTGAAGAGTGACGTGAAGTGAAGAGTGAGTGAAGTGAAGAGTGAGGTGAAGTGAAGAGTGAAGTGGTTTGAAGTGTGAGGTGGCAGAGTGAAGTGAAGTGGAGAGTGAGGTGAAGTGAAGAGTGAAGTGAAGTGAAGAGTGAAGTGAAGTGAAGAGTGAAGTGAAGTGAAGAGTGAAGTGAAGTGAAGAGTGAAGTGAAGTGAAGAGTGCAAGTGTGGTGAAGAGTGAAGTGACATGAAGAGTGAAGTGAAGTGAAGAGTGCAGTGAAGTGAAGAGTGTTGTGAAGTGAAGAGTGAAGTGAAGTGCAGAGTGAAGTGAAGTGAAGAGTGAAGTGAAGTGAAGATTGAAGTGAAGTGACGAGTGAAGTGAAGTGAGAGTGAAGAGTGAAGAGTGAAGTGAAAGAGTGAAGTGAAGTGAAGAGTGAAGTGAAGTGACAGAGTGTTGTGCAGTGAAGAGTGAAGAATGAAGAGTGAAGTGAAGTGAAGAGTGAAGTGAAGTGAAGAGTGAAGTGAAGTGAAGAGTGAAGTGAAGTGGAAGAGTGAAGTGAAGTGAAGAGTGAAGGGAAGTGAAGAGTGATGTGCAGTGAAGAGTGAAGTGCAGTGAAGGGTGAAGTGAAGTGAAGAGTGAAGTGAAGTGAAGAGTGAAGTGACGTGAAGGGTGATGTGAAGTGAAGAGTGAAGTGAAGTGAAGAGTGAAGTGGAGTGAAGAGTGAAGTGAAGTGAAGAGTGAAGTGAAATGAAGAGTGAAGTGAAGTGAAGAGTGAAGTGCAGTGAAGAGTGAGGTGAAGTGAAGAGTGCAGTGGTTTGAAGTGTGAGGTGAAGAGTGAAAGTGACGTGACGAGTGAAGTGGGTGAAGAGTGAAGTGAAGTGAAGTGTAAGAGTGAGGTGAACGTGAAGAGTGAAGTGGTTTGAAGTGTGAGGTGAAGAGTGATGTGAACGTGAAGAGTGAAGTGAAGTGAAGAGTGAAGTGAAGGTGAAGAGTGAAGTGAAGTGAAGAGTGATGTGAAGTGAAGAGTGAAGTGAAGTGAAGCAGTGATGTGAAGTGAAGAGTGAAGTGAAGTGAAGGGTGATGTGAAGTGAAGAGTGAAGTGAAGTGAAGAGTGAAGTGGAGTGAAGAGTGAAGTGAATTGCAAGTGTGAAGTGGAGAGTGAAGTGAAGTGAAGAGTGAGGTGAAGTGACGAATGAAGTGAATTGAAGTGTGACGGTGAAGAGTGAAGTGAAGTGAAGAGTGAAGTGACGTGACGAGTGACAGTGACAGTGCGACGAGTGAAGCTGGAAGTGAGCGTGCCGTGACGTGAAGAGTGCAGTGACATTGAAGTGCTAACAGTGAAGAGTGCCTATCCTATATACATATCCTATCCTCTATCCTATCCTATCCTCTATCCTATCCTATCCGCTATCTATCCAATCCTATATCCTATCTCTGTCCTATCCTATCCTCTATCCTATCCTATCCTCTATCCTATCCTATCCTCTATCCTATCCTATCCTCTATCCTATCCTATCCTCTATCGTATCCTATCCTCTATCCTATTAAATCCTATATCGTATTCTCTATCCTATCCTATTCTCTATCGTATCCTATCCTCTATCCTATCCTATCCTCTATCCTATCCTATCCTCTATCCTATCCTATCCTCTATCCTATCCTATCCTCTATCCTATCCTATCCTCTATCCTATATTATCCTCTATCCTATCCCATCCTCTATCCTATCCTATCCTCTATCCTATCCTATCCTCTATAATATCCTATCCTCTATCCTATCCTATCCTCATCTATCCTATCCTCTATCCTATCCTATCCTCAATCCTATCCTATCCTCTATCCTATCCTATCCTCTATCCTATATTATCCCTCTATCCTATCCAATCCTATATCCTATATCTCTATCCTATCCTATCCTCTATCGTATCCTATCCTCCATCCTATCCATCCTATATCGTATCCTCTATCCTATCCTATCCTCTATCCTATCCTATCCTCTATCCTATCCTCCTATCATGTCCTATGCTCTATCCTATCCCTATCCACTATCCTATCCTATCCTCTATCTATCCAATCCTATATCCTATCCTCTATCATATCCTATCCTCTATCCTATCCTATCCTCTATCCTATCCTATCCGCTATCCTATCCAATCCTATATCCTATTCTCTGTCCTATCCTATCCTCTATCCTATCCTATCCTCTATCCTATCCTATCCTCTATCCTATCCTATCCTCTATCCTATCCTATCTCTATCGTATCCTATCCCTCTATCCTATTAAATCCTATATCGTATTCTCTATCCTATCCTATTCTCTATCGTATCCTATCCTCTATCCTATCCTATCCTCTATCCTATCCTATCCTCTATCCTATCCTATCCTCTATCCTATCCTATCCTCTATCCTATCCTATCCTCTATCCTATATTATCCTCTATCCTATCCCATCCTCTATCCTATCCTATCCTCTATCCTATCCTATCCTCTATAATATCCTATCCTCTATCCTATCCTATCCTCTATCCTATCCTATCCTCTATCCTATCCTATCCTCAATCCTATCCTATCCTCTATCCTATCCTATCCTCTATCCTATATTATCCTCTATCCTATCCCATCCTCTATCCTATCCTATCCTCTATCCTATCCTATCCTCTATCCTATCCTATCCTCTATCCTATCCCATCCTCTATCCTATCCTATCCTCTATCCTATCCTATCCTCTATCGTATCCTATCCTCTATCCTATTAAATCCTATATCGTATCCTCTATCCTATCCTATCCTCTATCCTATATTATCCTCTATCCTATCCTATCCTATACTCTATCGTATCCTATCCTCTATCCTATTAAATCCTATATCGTATCCTCTATCATATCCTATCCTCTATCCTATCCTATCCTCTATCCTATCCTTATCCTCTATCCTATCCTATCCTCTATCATATCCTATCCTCTATCCTATCCTATCCTCTATCATATCCTATCCTCTATCCTATCCTATCCTGTATCATATCCTATCCTCTATCCTATCCTATCCTCTATCCTATTCTATCCTCTATCCTATCCAATCCTATATCCTATTCTCTATCCTATCCTATCCTCTATCGTATCCTATCCTCCATCCTATCCAATCCTATATCGTATCCTCTATCCTATCCTATCCTCTATCCTATCCTATCCTCTATCCTATCCTATCCTCTATCATGTCCTATGCTCTATCCTATCCTATCCACTATCCTATCCTATCCTCTATCCTATCCAATCCTATATCCTATCCTCTATCATATCCTATCCTCTATCCTATCCTATCCTCTATCCTATCCTATCCGCTATCCTATCCAATCCTATATCCTATTCTCTGTCCTATCCTATCCTCTATCCTATCCTATCCTCTATCCTATCCTATCCTCTATCCTATCCTATCCTCTATCCTATCCTATCCTCTATCGTATCCTATCCTCTATCCTATTAAATCCTATATCGTATTCTCTATCCTATCCTATTCTCTATCGTATCCTATCCTCTATCCTATCCTATCCTCTATCCTATCCTATCCTCTATCCTATCCTATCCTCTATCCTATCCTATCCTCTATCCTATCCTATCCTCTATCCTATATTATCCTCTATCCTATCCCATCCTCTATCCTATCCTATCCTCTATCCTATCCTATCCTCTATAATATCCTATCCTCTATCCTATCCTATCCTCTATCCTATCCTATCCTCTATCCTATCCTATCCTCAATCCTATCCTATCCTCTATCCTATCCTATCCTCTATCCTATATTATCCTCTATCCTATCCCATCCTCTATCCTATCCTATCCTCTATCCTATCCTATCCTCTATAATATCCTATCCTCTATCCTATCCCATCCTCTATCCTATCCTATCCTCTATCCTATCCTATCCTCTATCCTATCCTATCCTCTATCCTATCCTAGTCTCTATCCTATCCTATCCTCTATCCTGTCCTATCCTCTATCATATCCTATCCTCTATCCTATCCTATCCTGTATCCTATCCTATCCTCTATCCTATCCTATCCTCTATCCTATCCTATCCTGTATCATATCCTATCCTCTATCCTATCCTATCCTCTATCCTATTCTATCCTCTATCCTATCCTATCCTCTATCCTATCCCATCCTCTATCCTATCC